>NC_064756.1:47186693-47245075 GCF_011397635.1 Epinephelus fuscoguttatus | reverse complement strand
TTCTGGCTTGGAAAATTGTTTCTGTGTGCTTCTGGTCAAAAGTAACAGCCTAAGTGACAACATGCTCTCAAAATGCTTTTCTGGCCCTGAAAACACTAAAAGTGACATCCTGCTGTTTTCTGGCCAACTACTGATGGAAACCAGAGAAAACTGCCTTGCTACAACAGAATTCACCAAACCACATGTTTCTGGCTTGGAAAATTGTTTCTATGTGCCTCTGGTCAAAAGTAACAGCCTAAGTGACAACATGCTCTCAAAATGCTTTTCGGGCCCTGAAAACACTAAAAGTGACATCCTGCTGTTTTCTGGCCAAATACTGATGGAAACCAGAGAAAACTGCCTTGCTACAACAGAATTCACCAAACCACATGTTTCTGGCTTGGAAACTTGTTTCTGTGTGCTTCTGGTCAAAAGTAACAGCCTAAGTGACAACATACTCTCAAAATGCTTTTCGGGCCATGAAAACACTAAAAGTGACATCCTGCTGTTTTCTGACCAACTACTGATGGAAACCAGAGAAAACTGACTTGCTACTGCAGAATTCACCAAACCACATGTTTCTGGCTTGGAAACTTGTTTCTGTGTGCTTCTGGTCAAAAGTAACAGCCTAAGTGACAACATGCTCTCAAAATGCTTTTCGGGCCAGGAAAACACTAAAAGTGACATCCTGCTGTTTTCTGACCAACTACTGATGGAAACCAGAGAAAACTGCCTTGCTACTGCAGAATTCACCAAACCACATGTTTCTGGCTTGGAAACTTGTTTCTGTGTGCTTCTGGTCAAAAGTAACAGCCTAAGTGACAACATGCTCTCAAAATGCTTTTCGGGCCAGGAAAACACTAAAAGTGACATCCTGCTGTTTTCTGACCAACTAGTGATGGAAACCAGAGAAAACTGCCTTGCTACTGCAGAATTCACCAAACCACATGTTTCTGGCTTGGAAACTTGTTTCTGTGTGCTTCTGGTCAAAAGTAACAGCCTAAGTGACAACATGCTCTCAAAATGCTTTTTGGGCCATGAAAACACTAAAAGTGACATCCTGCTGTTTTCTGACCAACTACTGATGGAAACCAGAGAAACATGACTGGCTGCTATAAACTTCACCAAACCACATGTTTCTGGCTTGGAAACTTGTTTCTGTGTGCTTCTGGTCAAAAGTAACAGCCTAAGTGACAACATGCTCTCAAAATGCTTTTGGGGCCCTGAAAACACTAAAAGTGACATCCTGCTGTTTTCTGGCCAACTACTGATGGAAACCAGAGAAAACTGCCTTGCTACTGCAGAATTCACCAAACCACATGTTTCTGGCTTGGAAACTTGTTTCTGTGTGCTTCTGGTCAAAAGTAACAGCCTAAGTGACAACATGCTCTCAAAATGCTTTTCGGGCCCTGAAAACACTAAAAGTGACATCCTGCTGTTTTCTGACCAACTACTGATGGAAACCAGAGAAAACTGCCTTGCTACTGCAGAATTCACCAAACCACATGTTTCTGGCTTGGAAACTTGTTTCTGTGTGCTTCTGGTCAAAAGTAACAGCCTAAGTGACAACATGCTCTCAAAATGCTTTTCGGGCCCTGAAAACACTAAAAGTGACATCCTGCTGTTTTCTGACCAACTAGTGATGGAAACCAGAGAAAACTGCCTTGCTACTGCAGAATTCACCAAACCACATGTTTCTGGCTTGGAAACTTGTTTCTGTGTGCTTCTGGTCAAAAGTAACAGCCTAAGTGACAACATGCTCTCAAAATGCTTTTTGGGCCGTGAAAACACTAAAAGTGACATCCTGCTGTTTTCTGGCCAACTACTGATGGAAACCAGAGAAAACTGCCTTGCTACTACAGAATTCACCAAACCACATGTTTCTGGCTTGGAAACTTGTTTCTGTGTGCTTCTGGTCAAAAGTAACAGCCTAAGTGACAACATGCTCTCAAAATGCTTTTAGGGCCCTGAAAACACTAAAAGTGACATCCTGCTGTTTTCTGGCCAACTACTGATGGAAACCAGAGAAAACTGCCTTGCTACTACAGAATTCACCAAACCACATGTTTCTGGCTTGGAAACTTGTTTCTGTGTGCTTCTGGTCAAAAGTAACAGCCTAAGTGACAACATGCTCTCAAAATGCTTTTTGGGCCGTGAAAACACTAAAAGTGACATCCTGCTGTTTTCTGACCAACTACGGATGGAAACCAGAGAAAACTGCCTTGCTACTGCAGAATTCACCAAACCACATGTTTCTGGCTTGGAAACTTGTTTCTGTGTGCTTCTGGTCAAAAGTAACAGCCTAAGTGACAACATGCTATCAAAATGCTTTTTGGGCCAGGAAAACACTAAAAGTGACATCCTGCTTTTTTCTGGCCAACTACTGATGGAAACCAAAGAAAACTGCCTTGCTACTGCAGAATTCACCAAACCACATGTTTCTGGCTTGGAAACTTGTTTCTGTGTGCTTCTGGTCAAAAGTAACAGCCTAAGTGACAACATCCTCTCAAAATGCTTTTCGGGCCCTGAAAACACTAAAAGTGACATCCTGCTGTTTTCTGACCAACTACAGATGGAAACCAGAGAAAACTGCCTTGCTACTGCAGAATTCACCAAACCACATGTTTCTGGCTTGGAAACTTGTTTCTGTGTGCTTCTGGTCAAAAGTAACAGCCTAAGTGACAACATGCTCTCAAAATGCTTTTGTGGCCCTGAAAACACTAAAAGTGACATCCTGCTGTTTTCTGACCAACTACGGATGGAAACCAGAGAAAACTACTGCAGAATTCACCAAACCACATGTTTCTGGCTTGGAAACTTGTTTCTGTGTGTTTCTGGTCAAAAGTAACAGCCTAAGTGACAACATGCTCTCAAAATGCTTTTCGGGCCCTGAAAACACTAAAAGTGACATCCTGCTGTTTTCTGACCAACTAGTGATGGAAACCAGAAAACTGCCTTGCTACTGCAGAATTCACCAAACCACATGTTTCTGGCTTGGAAACTTGTTTCTGTGTGCTTCTGGTCAAAAGTAACAGCCTAAGTGACAACATGCTCTCAAAATGCTTTTTGGGCCCTGAAAACACTAAAAGTGACATCCTGCTGTTTTCTGGCCAACTACTGATGGAAACCAGAGAAAACTGCCTTGCTACTGCAGAATTCACCAAACCACATGTTTCTGGCTTGGAAACTTGTTTCTGTGTGCTTCTGGTCAAAAGTAACAGCCTAAGTGACAACATGCTCTCAAAATGCTTTTCCCTGAAAACACTAAAAGTGACATCCTGCTGTTTTCTGGCCAACTACTGATGGAAACCAGAAAACTGCCTTGCTACTACAGAATTCACCAAACCACATGTTTCTGGCTTTGAAACTTGTTTCTGTGTGCTTCTGGTCAAAAGTAACAGCCTAAGTGACAACATGCTCTCAAAATGCTTTTCGGGCCCTGAAAACACTAAAAGTGACATCCTGCTGTTTTCTGACCAACTACTGATGGAAACCAGAAAACTGCCTTGCTACTGCAGAATTCACCAAACCACATGTTTCTGGCTTGGAAACTTGTTTCTGTGTGCTTCTGGTCAAAAGTAACAGCCTAAGTGACAACATGCTCTCAAAATGCTTTTCGGGCCAGGAAAACACTAAAAGTGACATCCTGCTGTTTTCTGACCAACTAGTGATGGAAACCAGAGAAAACTGCCTTGCTACTGCAGAATTCACCAAACCACATGTTTCTGGCTTGGAAACTTGTTTCTGTGTGCTTCTGGTCAAAAGTAACAGCCTAAGTAACAACATGCTCTCGAAATGCTTTTCGGGCCCTGAAAACACTAAAAGTGACATCATGTTGTTTTCTGACAATCTACTGAGGGAAACTATAGGAAACTGGCTTGCCACTAGAGAATTCTCCAAACTACATGTTTCTGGCTTGGAAACTTGTTTCTGAGTGCTTCTGATCAAAAGCAACAGCGTAACTCACAACATGCTCTCAAAATGCTTTTCTGGTGCGGACAATGGAAAATGTGATATTATGCTGTTTTCAGGACCAACTACTGAGGGAAACTATAGGAAACTGGGTTGTTACTTTAGAATACTCCAAACCACATGTTTCTGGCCTGACATGTATTTTACATTTTAGTCAAATATGACAGCACAGATGTGCAAAATTAATCAAATATTTTTAAGCCTTCTCCCTATCCTACATGCACATTGCACTGTGGCAACTGAAGGCACACTAACTGTTGTTTACATGTTGTTCACCGATGTTTTAGCTAGTTGTTGGTACTGCATTTGTTTCAAGAACTTAAAATAAAGTACGATTAAAAATGAGAATGGACCGGGCGAATGATGCAGATGTTTCAGCCTACTGGTTGGCGTCTTCTAATGTGAACAAGGTGAGAGGAGCAGCAGGTGACACCATCGACTACACCACAGGTGCAGCTAGGAAGAAGGCACTTGATCAGTCAACCAGTGGACTGCACCAAAGTCCACCTGGGATACTGATCCGTGTCGGCAAAAAGGTGATACCAATGCACACACTTGGTGACCTAAGTGCACTCACAGACATTATGTACGCTCACAGGTCTGGACTCTGTTCTGTGCTGGAGGGATTCAGCCACATTTATGCAGACCCTTTTCAGCCATGTATTCACGCAAGTCACTACTGCGCCTTCGCAACTTAAAAATGGATGGCAGTGAATTGTTGGTCCTGCTAAAGCACTGTGAGGGCCTGAGACACCTTGTCGCAGTGACTACAACAGAAGCGGCCAGTTTGGAGAGGCAAACAAGAGAGCAACACCAATCTAATCTTTGGTACAAAGCACAAGCAGGAAGGATAACTGCCTCCAACATCCATGCCATTGTATCCACCTCTCTATCCAGACCAGCTCTGTCAACCTTGAAGAAGGTGTGCTATCCCCAAAACAAATTTACATCAAACAACGAACAAGATGAAGAGCGGCTCTCTCCTATGGAATGGGGGAGAGCAACTGAAGCATCACAGCAAGGGAGTCATACTACATACAGAATGAGTTGCAACACAGGGACCTGAAAGTGGAGAAATGTGGTTTCACAATCAATCCATTTTTCCCAGAACTTGGAGCAACCCCTGACGCACTTGTCCACTGCACATGTTGTGGGAAAGGCTGTATAGAAATCAAATGCCCTCAGAAGCACCGCAACCACAACATCCTTCAGGCCTGTGCATACAAGGACTTTTGTCTCCAATACACTGATGGGATACTGCAGTTGAAGTGCACACACGAGTACCACAAGCAAGTACAAACACAGATCTTTGTGACCAGAACACACTACTGTGACTTTGTTGTGTGGACTAAGAAAACCTGTGTCAGTGTACGGGTCATACCTGACAATCCGCACAGCTGGATGACATGGTTTGTTGTGGTAACGAAAACTGTGACATAGAGTGGTTTCATCTGGGATGTGTTGGACTCAGTCATGCACTAGCTAAAGACAAGTCATGGTTCTGTGACACATGCACACTGGACTGAAAATTGTCTCTTTGAAAATAGTGTGTGTGTGTGTGTGTGTGTGTGTGTGTGTGTGTGTGAGTGAGAGAGTGTGAGAGAGTATGTGAGAGAGTGTGAGAGAAACATGTTCGGGGGGATGTGTTAATTTCACCGGTTGATCAAATTGTATTTACAGTTTTTTATACAGTTGTTACAGTTTTTATATAGATTGTAACATTTACTTGAAGTCACGACTCCACTTTGCCTCATTTGTTTATGTAGCAACCTTGACACATGTTGCACTTTGTATGCCATCCATTCAATATTTGAATATATTACTTGAAAAGTAACACTTTACCTGTCTTGTACTATGTAGTTACGCTGTGTTGTAACAATGTTCCTGTATTTGTTGTTTTTGTATTATTACTTAAATAAATAAGGAGCCATAACCTCATTCATTCTCCATCCTTTATTTGAAAACATACATTACATTACGGCATTCAATACCTCAAGATAAAATAAGATAATATAAAAGCAAAAATACACAACAGTACTGGCAACCGATCTAAAATGAGGGCTTCACAACAACATTTGGCGACATACTTGTCAATGCACAAGACACAACCACAGTCTTGTCAAGCAAAGTCATGTCCTCGCCTTCACATGGGAGCACCATGTTCAGGCGTATGGTGTCATTTAATATGTTGTACTTGGAGCGCATTAACCCTATCACTCTCTCTACATCTATTCTGACATGAGCTATCTTCCTTGTCTCCTTCACATCTTTCGAGTCCAGTTGGCTGTGTCCCTTGGTAAATGCAGGGGTTTTCAGTGTGGCGCCCATAAAGGCCACGCTTTAGATATTTCATGGTCTGCCAGCCTTTGTAGTTAGAGTAAGTCTGAGCCTTTGCACGTAAATTCTGTGCTCTCGCTATGAAAAGTTCAAAGCAGTCAATAATAACTCTGACACGATTGTCAAACAACTCTACAAACTGATGTGGCATGCTGTCCTGCATGCAATGCCTCTCTGGCCAGTGCACCAAAGGGCTGAGGTGTGCATACAGTACATTGATGGTGTCACAGAAGAGAGTGGATGTGTGCTGTCGGCTGATGTTGAAAAGATGAGCTAGGTGAGCAAGAAGCAGATTCAGCCTCATGTGCATAAGGGTCAGGAGGAGCATCTGAAAATGGGAAAGTTTTTGTCCTGTCGTACTCTTTGGTAGGCTGGGGAGAATCTGTGTCAGCACACCCATCAAAAGAGCAAAAGATGGAAGCCCAGTGTAGTACTTCACCATTGAATCATCTTTCATGAAATCCTCATCCAGGCTCTTTCTGGAGAGCTCTTCCTTCAGTTTACGATTCTCTTCTAACAAACGGAGTATTTCGGCCACCTTCATGCAACATTGGCTGCAGTCCTGCTGTTCACCAGTGTTGTCCTTCAGTGCACCTTCATCCGCCTGGGAACTCTGTGCTGGCACATCTGAATGCCCTGCATCCATCTCAGTCACAGGTGCAGTGTTATCTGATGGAAATAACAACAGTAATAGTAATGAGTTTCACCTGAATAGCATGATTTAAAATCCAAAGAGTCAAGTTGCTTTAAAGAGGGGATAAAAACAAAGTAAAAAAAAAAGAATGTAAGACAAATGATGACAATAAAAATTAAAAATAAACATATGGCAGAAACAAAACCAAAAGATGGGTAGCTTAAAAGTAGGAATTAATCATCAGAATTAGATTTGACCCAGTAAATTTACCCAGGTATAGGAAAGCTGAATCATCCATCTCTGTCTCAGGGCCTGTGTTAACAGGTGGAGGTGCAGGTACTGATGGTTCATCCATATGTTCTGCAGATGCTGTGTTCTTCCCCATGGATGCTTGTTCTTGCAGTCTCTTCGCCCTCCCACTTAGCCGGTTAAACCTCACTGGGTTTGTAGGTTTCACTTCTGTATGGCCCAGGTGTAATCACCTGGGCCATACAGAAGTGAAGTCAGCATCACAGTCCAGCATTTCATAGGCTGGTTTGCCTGAATATACAAAGAATACACACAGAAAAAAGTTGCTAAGTCGATGTTGAATCAATTTAATTTGTGTATTTATATAATTCATATTCATTGATTGGTCTGTGTGGTGACAAACTTCCTTGTCCAACTATGCTACCAACTAGTTTTACAAACACAGGTAATATCAAATAGACTACAGATGGAAATAAGCTTCCCTGCTCAGTATGGTGCACCCATCTTGTTATTTATATTTATATATATATATATATATATATATATATATATATATATATGTATATATAACTAATGTCAGTGCACACTGTCCTGTAAACTAAATAACACACTTGTGATTGTGTTGTGACCCACTGCTGCAAGCTAACAACACATCTCCTCTACCATGCAAGTCACACTAACGTTACTAGTCACCACACCGTGATATATTAGTTGGGAGTCACTTTTAACTTACCTTTATGAAAATGTCTTAAACACACTACCATGTGTGCGGGGATTTTCATTTTGAAGGTGATGTTTGGTCTTCTTACAGCTGCTATCCATGCAATCTGACACCTCTTTGTTACTTCACAAACATGGCTAGAGTTACTGTCTTTCTTCCACATAGGAAAACGATAAAAACCCATTCCTGTGTTGATTCGTTTCCTTTGCAGTCGTGAGAACGGCTATGACAGCTCCTTGCCATATCGCTATGTAATGCCAAAGTTGAACTAGTAGTACTCGTAGTCGAGCAAGATAAACAACGACTTCAACTTCCGTGCCTCTTCTTCCCAGAATGCTTAGCGCCGCTTACGTCACACCAGCGAGATCTATACAGAAAAAAAAAAATAAAATTTAGAGCATAAATAAGAGTTCTGAAATAGCTGTGAAAATTAATCAAGGAGTCACTCTTATCCTATAGACATTTCCTTAGCCAGTTATAATTTCTCCTTACCTGTGGGCTGATAATTGGTGCTGCTGTCAGGTCCCTGTCCTGATACCTGCCTGGTTTCTCCCTGGCCCTCTGCTGTCTATTGCAAAGATAATAAATGTGCAAAGTAAAATTCATAAATAGAATTCGGAATAGTAGTTGTGACATAGCTGTGGAAATTAAGCTCAAAGTCACTTTTATTCTATATATATTTTGTGCAAAGCAATAGTGAGCACAAGTTCTGCACAGAAATTAAGGAGGAGTGGGTTTATTCCTAGCAGGGGCATAGACGTCGGAACTAGGGGTGTGGGGGGTGCGGCCGCACCCCAGCCTCCCTACCCACTGCATTACGCTTTAAAAAAATAAAGAAACTGAATTTAAACTCAATTTGTCTGACTTACATTTATCTCTTTCATATCATTAATGCATAGATCTATGCTTTTGATGTGATATGCAGCCTGCCTGACTACATACAGTAGCCTTGGCATCCAGGATGTTGTGTCCATCCTGCAAACCTTGCAGCCCCAAACCCGCTCCATGCTGTCAGAGGTGGAGAAGGTCATTAAGCTCTGTCTGGCCCTGCCCATATCTGTCACAGCATCCGAGCGCTCTTTCTCAGCCTTGCGCAGGCTGAAAACCTGGCAGCGCAACACCATGACGCAGAAGAGACTAACACATTGGCCATTATGAATGCTCACAGTGACCTTATGGATGAAAGCGATGTCTCGACCCTGCTTAAAATCTTCATCAGTAACTGAGAGAAGGTCCACTTTTGGAAATGCATGAAAGCCCTGAGTCAGGAGCGCAGACTTTTCTTTTTTTTCATTCAAGGTTACAAATAATGCTGTTATGTTCCTTAAATGGCTTGATTAAGTTATCAAAGTTTCATTTTCTTAACAATAAAGATCTATTCTCTAGATTCTAGTTCTCTTATAACTGCATGTTATTATAAAATAACTTCAAATCAAATCCTTAATCACTGATAAGTGTGCGTGCTTCCCCCGCCCCTCCCAACAAAAATCCCGCCCCCCCGCCCCCTCAGAAAATAGTTCCGACGTCCATGAGCAGGGGCGTAGCCATCATTTCAGGATTGAGGGGAAAAATTGTTCAGAGGTCTAATGAGTGATTTATCATTCTCTCGCATTCAATTGCACCTCTCCTTAGCGCAATGGCATAGCCGTCCAGCCATTTAGCCATCTATGTTTCAACAGTCGAGCGACTCGAGCCGTTAGCTAACGTTAGCTAAACATTATGCTAGCCATGATTAACGCTTGCCAGGCTAACATTACAGTTCGCAGATCACTAATGTCTGGCTAGCATTAGCTTGCTAGCTAACTCAGTATGATACTGTCCGACCTTGCTGTCATAGTCAGCTGTTTTTTTTTTTTAACCGATTGACATGTCTAAGTTAGCTAGCTAGCTATGTAATAAGCCAGCTAGCTGATGTTGGCCCCAATTTAACGTTAGCTACTGAGTGTGCAGTGTGGCAATTTAAAGTTAAGCATTAGCTTGCTAGTAACGTCAGTATCCCAGACAAATGCCAGTGACATTAAAGGTGTTAGCAAGTTGTTACAAATATGCATTAGCAAGCTTTGCTGGTTTAAGTTAATTCACCATTCTCTTTAGGGTAACCAGCCCTGCCTCAAAGTTTGGCTCTGTGTGTGTGTGTGTGTGTGTGTGTGTGTGTGTGTGTATGTGCGTGTGTGTGTGTGTGTGTGTGTGTTTGCCTGTGTATGTCACCATGGTGAAATGTTTTACATGCACTGTAGGCCTATGAGTTGCGCACCCATTCTCAGCACTCCATTTTAGGAATTATCAATGTTGGTGATACATTGTACATTGTCACAACAAGCCTGCGTGAAGTTTTAACTTGTCTCTCATAATGTTAGTGCTGCATGTGTTATTTCACAGTGAGTCGTCATGAGCAAGAGGAAACAAGAGGGTTGCAGAGACATTCGGCAATTTTTTGCCTCATCTCGGTCTCAGAAAAGAAGCAAAGTAAGTAAAGAGGGGTGAGAAAATGACAAGTGTTACCCTATCAGTCGTAATATAACAGTACAGAAGAGTTAATAGGCTACAAAAAACTAGTCATTGCTTCTCATAGAATAATTGTCATTCAGATCAAAAGTGTTTTGTTGGCTATCTGAGCAAGGTACAGTACTTGTTATCTGATAATATTTCTTCCATGTGGCAGGTTCACTTTGGTGTGTTCAGAATAAAGAGAGTGAAACACAGAGAGAGCAAGAACGTGTGGAGGATGAAAGCACAGGGAGTGTGTCAATCTGGTGGTGACATAGAGGTGAGTTGCCTAAGAGAGGAGTTCGGGAAACTAGTAGAACCTTGTCTTTTCCTGTGTTAAACCCAATTTGTAAGTTGCTTTGGATAAAATCGTCTGCTAAATGATTGTCATGTTAAGAGTAAAAATTAATGGTTTAAACCGAATTGTGACATTAGAGCAGAATCTTGTTAGCAGTGGCATCCATGTGTATAGTGTGTTTAAGTAGTCTACTAGTTTGTAGATATCTGTGATAATATTTCTTCCGTGTTTCCTCTGGTGTGTTCAGAGTGGAGTGAGTGAGCCAGGGGGAGAGAGAGAAAGTTCGGAGGATGAAAGCACAGGGAGAGTGCTTCAATCTGGGGGTGACACAGAGGTGAGTAGCCTAAGAAAGGAGTAAATATTAGTCATTGAGACCGAATCATGACATTCGAGCAGAATCCTGTTGGCACCCATGTATAAAGTGTGTATCAGTAGTCTACTGGTAAATAGTTTACTGATATCTGTGATAATATTTCTTCCATGTTTCCTCTGGTGTGTTCAGAGTGGAGCGAGTGAGCCAGAGGGAGAGAGAGAAAGTTTGGAGGATGAATGCACAGGGAGAGTTTGACAATCTGGTGGTGGCATAGAGGTGAGTAGCCTAAGAGAGGAGTAAATATAATTAGTTAAGACCGAATCATGACATTAGAGCAGAATCCTGTTGGCACCCATGTATAGGGGTTAAAGTTCTCCGGCACAGCGCCAGATTTCCAGCGTGGCGAAGTTTCTGTCCGACACGGGCAGAAGTGCTCTGCAGTGCCAGCATTTCACTCACATTTGCCCCTAAAAATATATAAATGTGTGAAGTGGGAAAATGATTAGGTGCACAGTGTGCAAGTAAACACAACCTACTGTTTCCCATAATTGGCATTTTCATCGATAACCGATCAAATAAATATATTTTAAAACTCACTCCTTTGGCTCTTATACAGCCGTCTCCCTCCCTGCCTGCAGTCCCCACTGCAGTGGGCTTTGTAACGATGTCCTGCCTACAGCCCCCTCTGACATTCCATTTCCACTCCATTTCAGGCGAAAGCCCAGAGGCGAAATTTCGACGCAGCTGCCTGTTTAACTCACATCAAGTGTGATACAATTTTGCAAACAGCCTAAATGATTTAGCTTCTAAAAAATAAATAGCACCAAGGCAAAAAAAGAGATGTAGGAGCTGTAAGTCAAAAAGTCTAGTAATCACTGAAAGTTTAATTAGTAGCTCAGTCCATAGGGACTTGGGTTGTGAACCAGAGGATTGCCTGTTCAAGTCCCCGTCCGGACCAAAATATGGAGCGTGGACTGGTAGCTGGAGAGGTGCCAGTCCACCTCCTGGGCACTGCCGAGGTGCCCCTGAGCAAGGCACTGAACCCCCCCCCACCGCTCAGAGCGCCTGTCATGGGCAGCCCACTCTGACATCTCTCCATTTAGTGCATGTATAGGCCAGTTTGTGCATGTGTGTGTTTGGACCTGTGTGTAATTGACAACAGAATGAAAAATTGAATTTCCCCTTGGGGATTAATAAAGTATATAAAATTTAAAAAAAATTTAATTAAAAAATAAACTCATTATGCTATAAATGTTTAATCTGAAAAGTAACTACTAAAGCTATAATCTTTTTGTTCATTTTGATAATAAACATGTTCCTTTGCAACACATACATTTCTATTTCTTCATTTTGTGACCATAACACCAAGCCCCCCGCTCCGGAAAAAATTTCAGACCTCAGGCACACAAATCTTCGGTGCTCCACATTTCAGGCACAAATTTTTTTCTCGCTTTAACACCTGTACATAATGTGTATCAGTAGTCTACTGGTAAATAGTTTGCTGATATTTGTGATAATATTTCTTCCTTGTTCCCTCTGGTGTGTTCAGAGTGGAGCAAGTGAGGCAGAGAGAGAAAGTTCGGAGGGTGAAAGCTCTGAACTCATTCTTGTAAGTAGTTTTCTGATATCAGTGATAATACTTCTGGTGTGTTCAGAGTAGAGCGAGTGAGGCAGAGGGAGAGAGAGAGCATCTGGAGGATGGAAGCATAGGAGAGATAGCAGAGGAACTGGGACTGTACCCAAATCAGCCAGATGTCAGGGTCATAACCAACTCAAATATTGCCAAACAAAACACTCCGCTTTCAGGAGAAGTGGTTTAAAATGTATACCTGGCTCCATTACTGCCACCTCCAAAAAGGCGTCCTTTGTTTCTATTGTACAAAATACTTAATGGCACAAAAGTCAAGGCTGGCATCCAAAGCAGACCCTATGTTCATCACAACAGGCTTTACTAATTGGAGAAAGGCAGTAGAGAAATTCAGTGCACACCAAGACAGCCAATATCATAAATTAGCTATGATGACACGAATCCAGGAGCCAAAGCCTGTAAATGTTCAACTTGAAAGACAGATTGAAAGACAGCAGCAAGAAGCAAGAAGAAATCTGATGAAAATATTTGAGGGTGTCAAGTTTTTGGGGCGGCACGGTATTGCCTTTCGAGGCCATGGGAAGCAGAGTGGCAACTTCATTCAACTTATGAAGTACAAGGCAAAGGGGGATGCAGAACTGACCACCTAGCTAGATGGTCACATTGACTTCACCAGTCCCCAGATACAGAACGAACTGTTGAAGCTGATGGCTAATACAATCATCAAAGAAATCACGACTGAAGTAACGTCAAGCCCAGTGGTCCAGTTTGCGCTAATCATTGATGGCACCCAGGATATATCAGGAGCTGAGCAGGAGTCAATATGTGTCCGTTTTGCTGATAAAGATCTCCAGCCAAAGGAAGAGTTCTTGGGACTCTACAAAGTCTCATCAATCATTGGGCAAAACATAGCCAAGGTGGGATGTGATGTCATGACACGCCTACACCTTCCTATGAGTCAACTCTGAGGACAAATGTACGATGGTGCCGCCAACATGGCTGGACGTTTGCAGTGCAAGCCATCTTGAAAGAGCAACAACCACTGGCTGTGTATTGTCACTGTGGTGCACACTGCGTGAACTTAATAACGCAGGCTGTCTGTGTAGCTAGTGTACTTGTTCGGGATTCAGTGGGTCTGGTCCATGAATTGGGAGGCTTCTTCAATCAGTCAGGCAAGTTCAAGTTGCTTTTCCAGGACATCGCAAAATCAGAGCATGGTGGAAGTTTCACCAAATTAAAGTCTCTTTGCCCCACCAGGTGGACCGTTCGCACCCCTGCCACCCGCTCAGTTCTCAGACAGTACGAGTCGGTGCTGACAGCCCTTGAAGAAATGGCATCATGCAGCTCAGGTGAAACTTCAGCTAAGGCCAGTGGTCTCCATGGAGCATGTCTGAAAGGGAACACTCTGCTCGGCCTTGTAATGGCTGAAGGCCTGATGGGGGATTTGGAGTGCCTGAACACCTCTTTGCAGCTTAGGAAACAGACCATTTCAGGCATGTTGAAGGCTGTGGACCATGCCAAAACAAGCATGCAGGACAAACAAACAGAGGAGCACTTTGATGTGTTGTTCTGAAACGCACAAGCGATGGCAACAAAGTTTGACCCACAACCCACAGAGATGCCTCATGTCCGCAGACCTCCAAAACGTTACACTGGTCAGGCTGCAGCCCATACCCTTCCTGATGCCCAGTCATTCTACAGAACCCAATTTTACACTGCACTTGACACAGCGAATTCACAATTCACAGAAAGATTTGCCCAAGCCAGATTCCTAAAACTTCAGGAGCTTGAGAATGTGCTTTTAAGCGGAGACATGGAAAAGGTAGTGGATGAGTACCCTGAATTGAACTCAGATCATCTTCGGGTGCAGCTAGCCATGTTCAGGGCTAATTATACATACGAAACCAGCTCAGATGTGGCTAGCATTATCCATGACATGGTGCCAGAGGTGAGGGGACTCTTTAGTCAGGTGGAGACTTTAGTAAGGCTGCTGCTGGTCGTCCCTGCTTCTTCTGCAGAGGCTGAGAGGAGTTTTAGTGCCCTAAGGAGGCTGAAGACATGGCTTAGAGCATCAATGACTCAGACAAGGCTGAATATTGTGGCCATATGTCATGTGCACCAGAAGCATCTGGAAAGACTGGACCTTGAAGGAATATGCAAGTCATTTATCAGTATCAATGCTAGGCACAAAAAGACCTTTGGGTCCTTTGCTTGAGGAGAGACCTAGGAAGGTAAAGAGGAGAGGCCCAGAGAGGGAGAGAGGACACCTGGAGAGGGAGGAGGTCTGGAGATGGAGAGAGACTTGGAAAGAGACCTGGAGAGGGAGGAGGTCAAGAGAGGGAGAGAGACCTGGAGAGGGAGGAGGTCTGGAGAGGGAGAGAGACCTGGAAAGAAACCTGGAGAGGGAGGAGGTCAAGAGAGGGAGAGAGACCTGGAGAGGGAGGAGGTCTGGAGAGGGAGAGAGACCTGGAAAGAAACCTGGAGAGGGAGGAGGTCAAGAGAGGGAGAGAGACCTGGAGAGGGAGGAGGTCTGGAGAGGGAGAGAGACCTGGAAAGAAACCTGGAGAGGGAGGAGGTCTAGAGAGGGAGAGAGACCTGGAAAGAGACCTGGAGAGGGAGGAGGTCTGGAGAGGGAGAGAGACCTGGAAAGAAACCTGGAGAGGGAGAGAGGAGACCTGGAAAGGGAGAGAGGAGACGTGGAGGGGGAGAGAGAAACAGACAAGCAGACTCAAGGTGGACATTGTCTCCCCCTGCGGTGCACGTGTCACGTGATGTAAACACGGGTAAGCATGCTTTCGCTGGTCTTGCGCAAGCGCGCATACATGAGTGCGGAGCACAGAGAAGCAGTCAGAGCTACAGGCTACAGTGAGGCTAAAAACAGAGTTCAAATGACGTTTTTCGAAACAACTTTTTATGACTGGGCTTCAGGACACTTGGATCACTACGGATGAGCATGTTGGAGACATTTTGTGGTTTCAATTTTGTGTTCTTGGACGTTAGTCTGGGGCGCTGTCAGCCATTAGGTGTGCTAGCCGCTCCCCCCGCCGCTCTCCGCAAGGGATGTGAGGACTTCACCAGAGCCTTCCTCAGCATGAGGGTGAGTAGATAATGGCTGAATTTTCATTTTTGGGTGCACTATCCCTTTAAGTCCAGACTTAATAAATACCCCTAGTGTGAAACCATGGCTACACCCTTGCCTTAGTGGCTAAAGAACCACATAACCACAAACAGCCACAGTACAGCACAAGGGGACCGACTTTAGTTCTTTAAAATTATATACTATCAAAATCTAAAGTTTAAGCTGCCAAACTCTTGTTGAGTAGACACAGAATGACCCTCGAGCATCTACAGGGTAAGTAGCCAGATAATTAAGTGCCAAATGACAACTCTGAACACGAAAAGATCAGGAAAACACCATTCCTGTTAGAAACTTATTAGCACACAAATTGGAATGGAAGTGACAAGGTAACAGTGTAATAAGCCACATAATTTAATTTAATGGTATGAAGACAGAAAGTGACACAATACTAAACATATCAACATCAAGATGTATTTTACATTTTAGTCAAATATGACAGCACAGATGTGCCACATTATTCAAATGTTTTTAAGCCTTCTCCCTGTGCTACCTATTGCAATACAGACAAAAACCATTTTAGAGCATAAATAAGAGTAGTTCTGAAATAGCTGTGAAGATTAATCTAGGAGTCACTCTTATCCTATAGACATTTCCTTAGCCAGTTATAATTTCTCCTTAACTGTGAAGCCTTGGGCTGATAATTGGTGCTGCTATCTGGTCCCTGTCCTGATACCTGCCTGGTTTCTCCCTGGCCCTCTTCTATCTATTGCAACAATAGAGATAATAAATGTGCAAAGTAAAACTCATAAATAGAATTAGGAATAGTAGTGGTGACATAGCTGTGGAAATTAAGCTCAAAGTCACTTTTATGCTCTAGATATTTACTCTCAGCCAGTTACAATCTCTCACAACTCTTAAAACCCTTAACGGGGGACAAAAACAATAGAAACCTCAGGAAGAGCAACTGAGGAGGGATCACTCTTCCAGGACGGACAGACGTGCAATAGATGTTGTACAGAACAGATCAACATAAAAAATTAACAATAATCCGTATGACACAATGAGACAGAAAGAGAGACAGAGAGACAGAGACAGAGAGAGATGCAGGACAGACGGTAATGACAGTAGCTTACAACAACATTAATGAAAGTAATAATATTATAATGATATTATGATTATGATTCTGGCTATTGTGGTACAATATGTTGAAAGTATATATTAAGATCTGATAGTATACATATGTGACAATAATCATATGTGTATAATAGCAGTAGAAGTATGACCTGTGAAAGACCCTACATGATCATCCTTGCTGGCCTCTGGTCCACTATCTCCTCCCTGACCCTGCTCTTTCTATAGTGGCATAAAAGATTAAAAAAACATGTGCAAAGCAATAGTGACCACAAGTTCTGCTCAGAAATTAGGGAGGAGTGGGTTTATTCCTAGCATGAAACTAGCTAGCAAGCGATTTAACATAGGTAACAATAACATTAGTATTCTTGTTAACAGCTTAACTTGATATATTGGCATCTATTAATTAGTCATCATTTAGCTAACATGATCTACATGTAACAGCATTACTCAACTTACATGGTTTGTTTGGAACAAATTGTTCAAGGATTTTTGCTTCTTGCCAGCTAGTTTGCAGCACAGCCCAGCAGCACAAGTCTTGTCTGCACGATTGATTCAGATCACAACATGGCAGCATGTATATACCTGTCTACTCATGGTGCGTTTAAAGACGGCTCAGAAAAACACGTTACCACATGTTAAAAATGAATTGAATGGTTCTAACAACTGTCAAAAGTGCGGGGGACGAAGGGTACAGATATTGAAGTCAGGGGACATGTCCCACGCGTATCCTGCATCCACTACACCCATGATTCCTAGCATAAAACTAGGGTTACACCCCACCTTTCCGAAACCCCGCCTTTCCAAAAAGTTTGAATGAACGAGACGGACGCAAAGGAAACAGAGGCTGCGCATTGATCCTTTTGCCCCTGTCTGCAGGGACCGCATGATGAGGTCAAACGGATCATGTGCATAATTAACCACAAAACAAGCAAATACTTCATCTTAATGACATATAACACTCATTCAGCTGAATCCTCTAAGCAAATGACCATGTTGAATTGAAATTAGTTTATCACGTTAAATGTCCGAAATTGTATGAAATTGCTCCAATGCATTAAACCAATCTTTGTGCGTAATCACACAGCCTGATATGCCCTGGCAAACACAGTGGGACTGCTGTACAGACTGTTGGTCTTTCTTACCCTAACCCTGGATATTTTCTGAAAGCACAGAGCACGGTCTGCTGTCAGCAGGAGCGGTGACTGCAGCGGAAGTGTTCACCTCCCTGTTTAACCAATGACAGCTGGTCTAAGCAGCATCTGACTGTGATTGACACCTTTTTTGATCAATAAGGCTATGCCAGAGCAATGTAGTTAGATTGACAGGTAAAAACAAACAAACAAACAAACATTCAAGCAACTTGAAGACAACTGAGGGATGATACGAGAATATTGTAAGAAATAAACTCTACTTACAGAGAAAGTATACTGTACATTCGAAACTGTAGGCTACACCAGTACACACACTGTGTTACGCTTGGGCTGGGCAGAAAGACAGGACAGAGCATCAGCCATAACATTTTCAGTACCTCTTTTGTGCCTGATCTCCAGGTTGAAGTCCTGTTCCAGCAGTGACCTCCTGTATGAGCACAGCACCGACTCCGCTGGCACTCACATCCACCTCCAGCTTGAACAGGCAGGAGAAGTTTGGGGCCGCCAGAACAGGGGTGCTGCAGAGAAGTGCTTTACAGGACTCAAAAGCATGTTGACAAGCAGCGGACCAGACAAAAGGCTTCTAGACATTGGTCAAACTGGTGAGAGGGGCAACCACATCAGAAAAGTTACGACAGAACTGCGATAATATCCAGCCATCCCCAGGAAGCGGCAGAGCTCACGCCTGTTTTGGGGCGCTGGATACTCCAGGATAGACTGAATTTTGGCACCAACAGGGTGCACCTGACCTTGTCCCACCTGCTTTCCAAGGTAGGTGACCGTGGCTCTACCAAACTCACATTTGGCTAAATTCAGAGTAAGGGTGGCCTCCTTTAACCCCTGGAAAATCTCCTCCAGCATCTTGAGGTAAGGGTAACCTTTCAACAAATCAAGTTTTGTGACAAAAGTTGCTGCACCAACCCTGTCCACACAGTCTTCAGTTCTGGGCAGGGGATATGAGTCTGCTTTTGTTACACTGTTGACCTTTCAAAAATCACTGCAAAAACGAGGTGTTTTGTCAGGTTTGTGCACGAGTAGGCAAGGGAAACTCCACACACTGGAGCTGGGAACAGCCAGATCATTCTCTAACAGGTACTCAACTTCTTTTTTCATGAGTGAGTGTTTTGTTGGATTAACCCTGTAAGCATGTTGCTTAATGGGTGGGTGGCTGCCAACATCAATGTTATGTGAAAGGACAGTGGTGCGGGATGGAGTGTCTGAAAACAAGGTGGGAAAACTGTTAATCAGACGCACAATATCTGCTCGGGACGGAGGATTTAAATGTTGCAACTGGGCTGGCAAATCTTTCAGCACCTCAGAATTTTGCAGTCGTGCACAGGGAGATGTGTGTTCATGCAAGCCATCACTTTCAGGAGTGTACAGAGAGGGCGACACAGCTGTGACAGAGGCTACAACAGAAGGCATGACAAAGGAGGAGGTCACAGCAGCAGGCGTGGCAGAGAAGGAGGCAGTAGCGTCACAACTAGAAAAGTATGCTTTTAGCATATTCACATGGCAAACTTTGGTTTTTGGAGTACTCAGGACATAATCAGTTTCACTCAATTTTTATTTTTTTTTTTTTTACCACATATGGGCCACAAAACTTGGCCTAGAGGGCAGAACTGGGGATTGGCAGAAGGGCAAGCACCTTATCACCAACCTGGAAATCTCTTTTCACAGATTTTTGTCAAAGTTCTTCTTCATCTCCCCCTGAGATGCAGTTAACGCACTGCATGCAACTTCACATGCCCTATGTAGCCTTTCTCTGAATTTGCTCACATAGTCTAGCACATTAGAAGTGGGGCTAGGGGTTTCAGACAAATATTTCTCCCTCAGCAAACGAAGTGGGCTGTGCACCGTGTGGCCAAACACAAGCTCTGCAGGGCTAAACCCAGTAGACTCCTGCACACTCTCTCGGGCAGCTAAAAAGAGAAACGGCAACCCCTCATCCAAATCCTTCCCAATTTCAAGGCAGTATTTCGTCATCATGGCTTTCAGCGTTTGATGAAAACGTTCAACTGCTCCCTGGGATTGTGGATGATATGTACTAGACTTTTTGTGCTTGATGGACAGTGAGGCTAACACTTGGGCAAACACCTTGGACATGAAATTGGTTCCCTGATCAGACTGAATGTATTTTGGCAAACCAAAAGTAGAGAAAAAACCAGTGAGTGCTTTGATGACAGCCTTGGCTTTCAATGTGCGCAGTGGGATGGCTTCTGGGTAGCGAGTGGTGGCACACATTGAAGTTAACAAATACTGATGGCCAGACTTTGTTTGGGGAAGTGGACCCACACAATCAATAATGATATGCTCAAAAGGCTCTCCGAGCACAGGGGTGGACTGTAGAGGAGCAGGAGGAATGATCTGATTGGGTTTTCCACTAAGCTGGCACACATGACAGGAGCGGCAAAACTTTGTAACATCTCGCTTCAGGCCTGGCCAAAAGAAATATCGCAGAATGTGGTGGTATGTTTTTTTTTATTCCTAAGTGGCCAGCAACATTGTCATGGGCAAGGCTAAGCACCTGAGAGCGGAAACACTGGGGTACAACCTACTGAAACGAGTTCCACCCCAAATTACCAACAGCAGGAGGATGCCAATTGCGCATCAAAACACCATCCACAATAGCATACACACAGGGAATGTCAGAGGCTGGCGCAGCTGCAGCTGTCAAGCATGTGGCCAAACTCGGGTCAGTGTGCTGTGCTTGAATGAACGTGCTTCGGTCCACATCAAATGTTAGCTCCGCCTCGGCGGGCAGCAGGTTATCTGGCACTGATACACTCTTTTCAGGTTTTGCCGCAAGTGAGTCTGCACACCCAGGCAGACACAGGAATGGATCAGACAGATTACACACATCATCAAATTTTCATGACTGTGCGCACGTCACAACACAGGCAGGGAACACAGAGGGCGGACTGTCAGCAGCAGGACACACAGACAGGCCACAATCACACACAGGAACATCAAATACTTCAGGCATCGGAAAAACTTTCTCTCCTGCCAAATCGTTGCCAAGGATGAGGTGCACACTGCACACGGGCAAACAGGTGTGTGTGGCAACTGCTATGGGACCTGTAACAAGGGGCGAGCTCAGGAACACAGCCTGCATGGGTGCTCACAACGGAACCATTCCCACCCTCCACACCAATGCATCCGACCCACAGAAAGAACCACTGGAAAAAAGGCAGAACACAGTGCAGCAACAGGGACTGATTGGCTCCTGTGTCACGCAGGATTGTGACGGGCATCTGAACTTTTTTCATCTCCCGAGAGAGAGACTGTGCCCTTAGTGATGAACGGCTTATAATGGACAGGCACCTCATCTGCGTCAGCAGCGACAGACTGGATGAAACCAACACTTTATGGCTTCTTAGGGCTTTGGTTATGCTCTTTTCACTGGAGAACAGGGCAAGCAGCAATCAAATGTCCCGCCTCATGACAATAGAAACACTCATGAGTGCCGGGGGAAGAAGTGTTAGGATGTGGTGTGCTTTTGGACTGAGCTTTTGGAGTTTTAACAGTACCAGCATTGGGAACATGCTCGCGGCGGCCAGTGGGAAAAACAGCACGGTGAGTCAGGACAAATTCATCAGCTAATACAGCAGCCTTTGACAGGGACTCCACCTTCTGTTTGTTCAGGTACACAACAATTTATTTAAACTCCTCCAGCAGAAACAACTCACGGAGCTGAGTCAAAGTTTCCACTTTGCTCGCCGCACACCACTTATCCATCAGAGCAGTCTTTTCACGGGCAAACTCAACGTAAGTTTGGTTGACGGATTTTTCACATGCTCTAAATTTTTGGCAATATGCCTCAGGAACCAATTCGTAAGCCCTCAAAACAGAGGCCTTCACCATGTCATAGTCCAGACTCTCTTCAATGGACAGGCTTGCGCACACCTCTTGCGCTTTACCAATCAATTTGCACTGCAGCAACAGACTCCACACAGTTTTTGGCCACCTCAAAGTGGAAGTGATGCTCTCAAAGACGTTAAAGTAGGAATCAAGTTCACTTTCCCTAGGGTGGTACCAGGGCAATACATCTGCTCACGTCAAACTGATCAGAGGGCATGATGACTGGGAGATGCACAGCCACCGGAGTGGAAGTAGCTGGGTGTGGCACTCTATCAAGCTCCATGGCCCTTAGGCAGAGATGCATAAGCTCAAACTCACGGCTCTTAGTTTGGAGCTCCAACTCACGCAGGCGAAGGGCCAGCTTAAGACCCACCATATCAACACCAGCCTGTATAAGCGCCATTGGGTCTATGCTGAGGTGAATGGAAGCAGGAGCCTTCGCCCCTGCCCCCACCCTGCCACCGAAGGCTTTCGCCGCCGTGGCACTGGCAGACTCCTCTCCCACTACCACGCCTAAACCCTCAGGAACAACATCGACCTCTTCTGACTTAGGCTTGGGAACAACCCCTCTCTCCAGCAACCGCTCTGACAAGCAAGACTTTATTTCAGCTTTGCATGCATGCAAAGGGACAAGAAACGTTAAATACATTTGCTATTAACAACAAATCCACCTTTGAGCACCGATCCAGGTTTTCCAGAGCTGGACCCTGCATAAACGCATCCATATCAAAAAACTGCAACATCCTACACCTCCACACACAAAGCAGGCAAACTGCAGTGGGTCCATTGAAGGGCCTACTGCAGGGCGGAGACGAGACAGGACCAGGTGCTCCAGAGTCTTCATGAGGTGCGATATTAATGCCACCAGTCTGAAGCTGCTGAATTCCTTGGGGTGCAGAGTCTTGGGCACAGGTACCACGCAGGATGTCTTCCACAGCTGTGGTACTCTCCCCAGCCTCAGGCTCAGGTTGAAGATGGTTTCAACTATCCCACACAGTTGGTCTGTGCAGGACTTCAGGAGCCTGGAGCTGATGCCATCTGGACCCGCAGCCTTCTTCATCTTTATCTTCCTCAGCTGATCTCTCACCTGACAGGTAGTGAAGGACAAGCTGGAGCAGGGGGGCTGTGTGCTGAGGGGTGGGGGTGATGAGGTGGGGGAGGGTTGGGGGGTGGTGAGATGTCAAGGGGAGCAGGGGTGGGGGAGGTGTTGAAGCAGTGTGCCAGGAGTGTAGGTGGGGGGGGAGGTGAAGGTGAGGATGAGGGGGGTTGCAGCCGTGATGTCTGGGCCAGGGGAGGGGCAGACTGATCAAATCTATTGAAGAACAGATTCAGATCATTCACCCACTGCTGGTCACCTCTGGCCTGGGAGTCTGGTTGTTTGTGTCCTGAGATGGTTTTCAGACCTCTCCAGACTCCGCTGACGTCACTCTGCTGCAGCTGTTCCTTCATCTTCTTTTTATATTCTTCCTTTCCCCGCCTGATGTTTCTCCGTAACTCCTTCTGCACGGCCTTCTGCTCCTCCTTGGTTCCAGAGTTAAAAGTTCTCCGCTTCTCCTTCAGGAGAGCTTTTAACTCTGGAGTAATCCAGGGTTTGGTGTTGGAGAAGCAGCGTACAGTCCTGGTGGGTACAGTGCTTTCCACACAGAAGTTAATATAATCCGTAATGCATGATGTGAGTCTGTCAATGTCCTCCCCATGGGAATCGCTGAGTACCTCCCACACAGTGGCCTCGAAGCAGTCTTTCAGGGCCTCCTCGGCCTCCTCAGACCATCTTTTCACAGTGCGGGTGGTT
Source organism: Epinephelus fuscoguttatus (assembly GCF_011397635.1). Taxonomy (NCBI): domain Eukaryota; kingdom Metazoa; phylum Chordata; class Actinopteri; order Perciformes; family Serranidae; genus Epinephelus; species Epinephelus fuscoguttatus. The sequence goes on along the minus strand of NC_064756.1, from coordinate 47,221,480 downwards.
GCTGGTTCTCTCTGCACCAGAGGTCTGTAGACAGGCAGAAGATGAACCAGGTTGTGATCAGCTCTTCCCAGGGGGGGCAGGGGGGATGAGTGGTATGCCTCCTTGGTGTTGGCATAAAATAAATCCAGTGTTTTATTGTCTCTGGTGTGGCAGGAAACATACTGGGTGAAGGTGGGCAGGGTGGTGGATGGACAGGCATGGTTGAAGTCCCCAGAGATCAGAAGGAGGGCCTGAGGGTGCTGTGTTTGCAGCCTACTTGTAACAGAGTGGAGAATATCACAAGCAGACTCAGCCTTTGCAGACAGGGGGGACATACACTGCTACCATAATGACATGAGAAAACTCCCTGGGTAGATAATATGGTCTCATGCCAACAGCCAGCAGCTCAGTGTCCCTGCAGCAATGCTGTTCCTTGATAGTGATGTGCCCAGAGTTACACCATCTATCATTCACAAACACAGCCAACCCTCCTCCTTTCCTCTTACCACTGTCTGCAGTCCTGTCGTGCCTGGTGAGCTGGAATCCGTCCAGCGTGGCGATCGTGTCCGGTACTTCCACATTCAGCCATGTCTCTGTAAACACCAGCGCGCTGCTCTGCCGGTACTCCCTCTGATAGCGAGTCAGAGCCGACAGCTCGTCCGTCTTGTTGGGGAGCGATCTTACGTTCCCCATGACGACGGACAGGAGGGCGGGTTTGTACCGTCTCCTACGGTATCGACGCTGCACTCCGGCGCGACATCCCCGTCTCCTTCTCCGTAGCTCGCCTGGAATGTCGTGCCTCTCCTTGGGCTGCACCACAGTGTGACGCAGCGCTAACAGCTGGTCCCAGGTGTAAACAATGGAGCCACGGCTGGGCGCCAAATCCCCGCACACGATCATGTCCAAAGAAAAATAGGAGAAAGACCGCTATAAAGAGAGCGGAGCAAATAGCACACCTAATGGCTGATGGTGCCCCAGACTATCGTCCAAGAACAAAAAATTGAATCCACAAAGTATCTCCATACTGCTCATCCGTAATGATCCAAGTGTGCTGCAGCCCCGACATAAAAAGTTGTTTCGAAAAATGTCATATGAACTCTGTTTTTAGCCTCACTGTAGCCTGTAGCTCTGACTGCTTCTCTGTACTCCATGCTCATGTGTGCGCACTCAGGGTGAACGGTGATGCGCGGTCTCTGAAGAGCAGCAGTCTTGTCAGTACTGATGTCCAGATTCTCAAGTGCAGGCATCGCCAATTCCCAGTCTGAGCAGCAAAGACTTTCCTCATCCATTGGCATTGCTTTGCATTTGAAACAACTACACCACCAGGTTTCCAGTGCTCGACTCCAGTATTCTGCGGCTGGCTGACGGTTAGGCTCATGAGCTGCGGCAGCTGCTTCGTCCAGTAGCCTGAGTTCCGCATCCGTATACTCGGGCTCAAACAAATACAGCTCAACAAAGAAATGCTGTTCCTCCTCAATTTCAAAGTCTTCAGACATGTTGGGCTGTCCTTTGCTAAAAGACTGTAGTGCAAATTATCTTTTAGCTCTGTGGTTACTGCTGTCTCCCCTTGCGGTGCATGTGTCACGTGATGTAAACACGGATGAGCAAAGCTCAGTGCGTTAAACATTTAAAGATGATTCCCCAACGTTTCTCTTGACGTCTGCCTACTTTCACCATCATGGGCCCAAACCAATCCATGCCAGTGGAGTAAAAGGCGGGTTTGTGTAATCTGAGGCGAGCATCAGGAAGGTCAGCCATCCTTGGAATAGAAGGCTGACCCCTCTAACGTTGACACTTGGTGCAGGCTCGTTGATGCTTACGGACTGCCTCTCGCCCTCTGATGATCCAGAATGATCTCCGCAGCTCTGAAAAAACTCACTCGGGACCTGGGTGATGCAGATCACTGTCATACTTCTGGACGAGCAGATGTGTCACTGGATGAGTGGCATCAAGGACAACAGAATGTAGGGGGACGTCAATATCCTCCAACTGCCTGAGCCGACCACCCACTGTTATTAGGCCAGAGGCTGAATCAAGGACAGGTGCTAAGGTGAGTAGGCGACTTGAGGGTGACACTGGTTTCCCTGTAACAAGGAGCTTGTAGTCCTCAGGAAAGGACTGCTTCTGAGATCTCAGTAGCATTTCGGTTTCTGCTTGCTGATAATCCTCAGCTGTGGATGGAGTACTAGAGGAGGTCGCTCCCTGGAGCTCTTTGACAGTGTCATCCATGAGTTCTTGCCAGGAACTATATCTTTTATCATCTGGGCCACAGTCAGCAGGTGAGGTGATTGTAGCTCCGCAAAAGGCAGTCTTTCTGAGCTCTGCGTGATCCTCTGAGGGTTCGGCGTTTGGCCTTCCTGGCCAACTGTCTGGGCTTTGCAACAGGAAGGGAGGTCCCTGGGAACACCTGTTAGGATTTTTTAGGTCTTCCAATGTTTTACCTCTTGTCAGGTCATCTGCAGGATTTTGGTCTGAATCCACATAGCGCCAGGTACAGTTCTCCATCAGATCCTGTATCTCTGCCACTCTTGCCCCAACGAACACCTTGAAGCGGCAGGACTGGGAATGGAGCCAGGTAAGCACCGTGGTAGAGTCAGACCACAGAGTGGTGTGAGCCACTTCCAAGGTGAGTTCCTTGGTGAGGGGACTGGCTAGGTGTGCTGCTACAAGAGCGGCACACAGTTCCAGATGTGGGATGGAATGTGCACATTTGGGGGCTACTCTGGAGCAAGCGAGGACAAAAGACAGATGAATCTGGCCCTCTTTCATCTTGGTCCTCAGGTAGGCCACAGCTCCGTAAGCCTGTTCCGAAGCATCGGCGAATATGTGCACATATGTGCACTTCGCGAGTGACAGCCTGGAGGTCAAGGTCTGTGGGCATGTATGTTCGAGGAAAGGTAAGGAGAGGCAAGAAATTCAACTCATCCACCCAGTTGGACCAGGCTTGAAGCAGTACGGCAGGTAAGTTCGGGTTATCCCAACCTCGCTGCTTATCCCACAGTCGCCGGATGATGAGCTTCACCCTGGTGGAGAAAGACAACAGGTAACCTAAGGGGTTGTATTGCAAAGCTAGGACCTTGTTGATGTTTCTCAGGGTCAGAGCATCATAGGACACTGGCCTGTGCTTGTAGCTCAGGGAGTCTCTCTCCCAGTGCCAACTGAGACCCAGGGTCGATTCTTGAGGGTTGGTCTTGTCTTGTGCCAACCACAGATCTAGGCTCTGCGATCGGGCCTCTTGTGGCAGTGGATCCAGGACACTCGGCTCATTGCAGGCCCACTGTCACAGCTCGAAGCCTGCCATGACAGAAGATCTCCAAGGCGATCCACCAGCTGCTTGGCTTCCCCTGGGGTATGCACACTCTGTAGGCAGTTATTGACGTAGAAGCAATGGTTGATGGAGAACCTCAGGATGTCTTCAGGCTGGCAATGATCGTAACATGGCGCTGCAGTGCATATGTAGCACAACAGGGGTTACAGGTTGTGCTGAAGGCAGGACCTGCCACTCAAATACTCTTGGGGGCTCATCCACTTTCAGGTTACGCCACAGGAACCTCAGTAGAGGGCGATCCTCAGGAAGGAGGCGGACCAGATGAAACATCCCCTTGATGTCTCCACTTACTGCGATGGGATGCTCCCGGAACCTCAGCAAGACGCCCACCAAGGAAGCTCCAAGGGTGGGGCCAGGCAGTAAGTACTGGTTTAGAGTTTGCCCAAGGTATTGGTGAGAGCAGTTGAAGACGAGCCATTCTTCCCATTGTGAGCGACTAGGTGATGGGGAATGTACCAACACTCTTAAGGTGGTTTCTCTTGGGTGACCTCAATGCACCGCCCCTGCTCCAATGAGCTTCTGCATTTCTGCTCTGTAGATCACTGCTCGCTCAGGATCTTTCAGGAGTCGCCGCTCTATACTCCGCAGAAGAGCCATGACTGACTCCTTAGGTGCCTGCAATGGGGGCATGGCTGCATGAAGTAGCAGTGGTGTAGCATACCTCCTCACTCCGTCAACCTTGATGTGGACTGTCTTGGTGTCCAGCAATGCAACTGTTTGTTGGTCCTGTTTTGACCGAGTCACTTCTCTTTCTGGTCGGTGAGGTACAGTGTCCATCTGCCAGAGCCTCTCAGCATGGCGGTACAGCTCATCCATCTGTGGTGGGAGAGAGGTAAAGAGACACTGCACAAAGTCAGCTGGCCGCCCCATGGAACCGACAGGACCTTGGAGGGTCCATCCCAACTGGGTGTGGACTGCTGCAGAGCCACCAGGCGGTCTGAGTCTGACTGGTTCTACAGTTGTTAAGAGATGTGACTGATCAGAGCTGAGAAGGAGCAATGGCTTGGCATCCTTCAAGGCAGGTATAGGAAGGCCATGGAGGTGTTTATACTTCTTCTATAGTTGCTCTATGGGGTAAGTATGCTGGGCTAAGCTGAGGCAACTAGTTGTGAAGGCACCGTCGATCTTATAGTTGACCTTAGGGTTTGAAGCTGGAGAAATATGGAAGGAGATCTTATGTCCATGGAGCACCTGGATGTCCTGCCCGACCGTCCACAGAGGAAGATCTTCTGGGGCACCCTTTATTCCCAGTGATTTGGCTGCAGCTGGTAACAGCATGGACCGCTCTGAACCATCATCTAGCAGAGCGAAGGTGCTGAGACTACGCCCTTCATGATGTAGAAGCACCGGGATGACCTTCAACATGACCCGATTGCTGGAGGGCTAGGAGGTGTTTTCCTTGACGGACTGCAGGGTTTCTTCAAGGTGTACTGAGCTGCTTGATGGTTCCTTGATGGTTCCACATACAATGCCAGCACCGCTTGTTAACTTGAATCCACTCCTTGAGCTGCTCTTTAGAGAGTTTGGTGACCTCACTGCACTGACTGAGGTAATGTTCGTCAATCTGACAATAGGCACAATAGGCCTTTCCCATAGGTTTTGTCTTCCCAGGACTTGGCTTGGGTGCAGAAACATCCCCGGAAGGTTCTCCGAGGCCGTGCAGGACTGTCACCTTCGGTTTCCCAGAGTGAATATCCAGTCTAGGAGGCTGTCTTTCCCTGTTGGTTCTTGCGCTGACTTGGCTGTCAAAGCTCAGGCACCAGGACTCGTAGCTGAGCCATTCTGGCGGATCATGCAGGGTGTGTGAGGTCCCAGGCTGCTTGAACCGATGGCGACGGAAGACAGCTCTCTGTTCTGCTGGAAGCTTGGTCAGGAGACGAGCTACATGGGAACCACAATTGAGTTCAATCTCTCCCTCTGGGACTAAGGTCTTGAGTAAACCCACTAAGGATTGGATCTGAAGAGAGAACCTCTGAAATGTTGCAGAGTCACCACGGTTGATTTCAGGGGCTTCTAGGACACTAGCTATCTTCTTTAAAGCTAGTTGATGAGGCTGGCCAAATCGTACAGAGCTCTCATTGTGTCGGTGTCGGGGGTGGGGGAATTTAGATAAGCATCAGCTATTAGCTTAGCTTCCTCCAACTTCAAGTGATCCACAAGGATCTGGTACCTGAAGAGTTCTGTAGAGTCTGGTGGGAGTAGATTCTCCAAGGCGAGGCGAAGTCTAACGAACTCACTGGGGTCTGGCTGAATGAGCTTGGGGATTGTAGGTTTGGGGCCTCTATACACTAGTTCTGACACAGGAGCCTGCACAGGGTGGTTAGTGGGGAGAGAGCTGGGTGTTGCCCTGGTGGCTATTGGGGGGGGCTGCTCACATTAGTGAGGAGCTCTTCATCTGACTGCATCTTGAATGCTGTATCTGGCTCGAAGGACCAATGTAAGGGAGGTAAGGGATCTACAGCTGATTCGTTTAGGTGAATTACAGCATCCAAGATGGGTGTCGGTCAGGACACGAGAAGAAGGAGAGAAGACCGGCCTCTCTTTAAGGCAGTGGTGCTTTATTCTGACACACACATGTACACAGTTCTGAAACAATAACAGATAATAATAAACAATATTATTTCCACCTGATACTTTCGTTCATGTATTCACATGAACAGTAAACATACATTTATGCACAATTATCTCCTGTGTATTCATCCATAATCATTACATAACAACTAAATGCATACATATTAATATAAACATGAGGTACATGATCAAACACCGCCCTCCGCTGGCTAAGCGGGGCATAGAAACGAGCGCCCACCCGCGGCGCACATGTCCGACTCTCAATGAGCAATTAAGGACTAGAACAATAACAACATTCATAAATACCACACAGCTATGCATAAAACAACTTTACAGCTGCAGGAAATCACACTGTACTTTTAACAAGGTGAGGATAACAGACATGGCAGCAAGAAATACACACATTACTGCCGACACGTTTTAACAAGTTAACGAGGCAATAAAATACTACGATATGAACAATACTCACATTTCTTCATTCACAACACAAAGCACACTTCCAAAACACACGTCAAAAACACAGATAAGTTTCAGGTCTTAGACCTCTCAGGTACATAAAACTCCCAACAGGAAAGGGAAAGGTTTGTGAACATGGCTGCCAGCTATTGTTTTCCTAGCTTCTTCGAGCAGTGCTGTTGTCAATTCCCATGACAGCAGGAAGGAGGGGCTATGGGCACACTTCAAAATAATAGCCTTTTATACAGTAAGACACAGGGAAATACGTGCGGGAAGTGAGCGGGAGTTACACTGTACGTCTGTGGAAGTTGGGGTAAAGTAGGTGGTAAGTGAACGGGAGGTACACACTAAGGACGCGGGTCGTATTATGTAGAGTTACCAATATTTGTAAACGACTTTACAAAAAACAAGCCCACAGTCACGGATCTGACTGGTTGGGGGGTTCGGTGCCTTGCTCAGGGGCACCTTGGCAGTGCCCAGGAGGTGAACTGGCACCTCTCCAGCTACCAGTCCACGCTCCATATTTCTGGTCCGGACAGGGACTTGAACAGGAGACCCTCCGGTTCCCAAACCAAGTCCCTATGGACTGAGCTACTGCCGCCCCCTATGTTGTTGGTGGTTGTCATATTCTAAGAAGTGTGAGTGGGCGGAAGTTCGCTGCATAGATCAGCCTCTCAGTGGGCGGAACGAGCCACCCACTGAAGTCCCGCCCTACCACCTCCGGTTATGTAGCAGTTTTCACAGTCCCCTCACAACTTGTTGTGAGTTGTGTCACATAGTCGACAAACGTCCTTTATTAACTTTTGCGGTGTTTGATCTTGCGGGGATGTAGCCATTTTTCTGCCATGGTTCGCGTCCTGTAAGCGATATTTTTGTGGGCATGTTACACCAAAACCTGTTTCCCCCCGGCAATATTTTTGCAAGCGCACCATTGCTGTGGCACTACCAAGAATGATTGTGATTGGTTGAAAGAAATAAAAACAATTCCTTGCACCTTACGAGTCTTCTGGCAGAGTGTGTCTTAGGTGTTATTAGATTCAGACTATTAACCAGAGCTGTATTGCATTCTCCTTCATTTTAACACAATTTCCAAATTTAAACTCTTCTATGTCATCATATGTGGTAGTTGCCGCTCATGGATACTTAATGCTAACCTTTTCCATCATGTTCATTGTCATTTGCTATCATTTACAAATGAAAGTACTTTATGTCTTCTGGAGGGGTGAGAGGATTGGATTCCTGTAAGTGTAGTGAAATTAAATCGCTACCATAAACATTACCAAATAACAGGAAGCGGTTCACCTGTCAGTATCTTGTCTTAAATAATTATAAATTTAACTTTCGCATGTATTTAAATAAACTTAGCACAAAAAGTAACAGCAAAATAAGCTGTTTGGCACTGGCAGAGAAGATTTGACAATTTTTTCATGGGTGCAACCCACATAACTCAGCTCTGCTGCTCATTATATAAATGCATGTTCCTTACAAATGTGGCACCATATAAATAAACAGGCTTTCCAAAGGTATGAGATTTATTGCCAAGAAGCATTGTTATTGAAATAATCTACCAAAACATAAATTTCCTTACTTTTTGTGCTAACTTTATATTGTCAGTGTTACACCTCATGCTTATATATCAGACCAGAAGACATGAGAGACATTTGAGAATTGCAGTGTATTAAGGCAGAGTGGCCCTCTACTGGACGTCTTATTCACTCAATTTTAAGCATTAGTACATTGGGTAGGATAAGATGGCATCAAAAAACATTATTAATTATCTCATTATCTCAAAGATTAATGAGGTAGGTTTGCAAGTAGTGGGTGAGATTAGATGGGACAATGAGAACGATGACGCACGCCCCGCAGTCATTGTGAAGTTTCCAGGAGCCAATACAGAGGCAGTAATTCCCGTTTTCACTGCTACCATCGAAGTGCTGAGAGCAGGTATGGTAGCTGTCAACACAGTGAATTTCTGTCGCTTGTGTTTATTAAATTGTTGTCTGTATGCCATAATTTTGTAATAACAATGATGAAAAAACAAGTATATCAAGTAGGGGTGAGTCCGTGTACACAAATGTAGCAAATCCTATACCATGGAGGACAGCGATATAGAGGAGACAATGGCTGATCCTAGCAGTAAGCAAATCACCGTGGATGTATTTGGCTTAATGGCGGACATAGCAAAAGCAGGGTTTGAACTATGTGGGAGCCAGTGCTAGCTGAGACACCATGGGGCGCTGTAGGCCTATAGCTTATCTGTATTGTTTTATGTGCTGTAGATGTGGTGAAACAGAGCTCCGGTAGCTGACATCACGCAATCCCAGCATGTAGCAGTCAAAATCAAAACACAGCCATATTGGCAGGAAAGTGCGCTGTTCAACTGACTGCCAAGCATAGGCCAGCTAACTGCTAACTCGTCTCTTCGTCAGGCTGTATTCATATAAACGTGAACATGGTGGACAGCTGTTGTGCCCTTGGGTGTCAGAACAGTCGATACGTGAAGAGGAGAGCGTTTATCAAATTCTGAAACACCCCGAAAGATGGCATAAGTGGATTACCACCATAAAACATGCACAAAGCGAGCAGAAGAAAACTGAGCGATGGGAGCCCACAGGGAACGGATTCCACTTGTGTAGTGATCACTTCATATCAGGTACAGAATCCCATGCTCACTAACTTAAATGTTTATTTTACATGCTTTTATTGCGATTTCTAACCGTTTAATTTTTATGAAAGGTAAGTTTGACCTTTGAATTATGGCGTGGAGTTTGCAGAGCTAGTAAAAGGATGTTGCTCACTCAATGAGCAGCGCAAAACAAACATCGTTCGTTCGTTCGTTCGTCCTCCGCTTATCCAGGTCCGGGTCGCGGGGGCAGCAGCCTCAGCAAAGAAGCCAAGACAGTCCTCTCCCCAGCCACTTCCGTCAGCTCTTCCGCGGGAACCCCGAGGCGTTCCCAGGTCAGCCGGGTGATGTAGTCCCTCCAGCGTATTCTGGGGCGGCCCCGAGGTCTCCTCCCGGTTGGACATTACCGAAACACCTGCCAAGGGAGGCGTCCGGAAGGCATCCTTACCAGATGCCCAAACCACCTCAACTGGCTCCTCTCGATGTGGAGGAGCAGCGGCTCTACTCCGAGTCCCTCCCGGATGTCTGAGCTCCTTACCCTATCTCTAAGACTGAGCCCAGCCACCCTGCGGAGGAAACTCATTTTGGCCACTTGTACTCGCAATCTCATTTTTTCGGTCATTACCCAGAGCTTGTGACCATAGGTGAGAGTTGGAACGTAGATCGACCGGTAAATTGAGAGCTTCGCTTTCTGGCTAAGCTCCCTCTTCACTACAACGGACCGGTTAAGCGCCTGCATCACTGCTGACACCGCCCCAATCCGCCTGTCAATCTCCCGCTCCATCCTACCCTCACTTGTGAACAAGATCCCGAGATACTTAAACTCCTCCACCTGAGGAAGGACCTCCCCCCTGACCTGGAGTGGGCAATCCACCCTTTTCTGGCTGAGGATCATGGCCTCAGACTTGGAGGTGCTGATTCTCATCCCAGCTGCTTCACACTCGGCTGCGAACCGCCCTAGCAAGAGCTGGAGGTCACTGTTCGATGGTGCTAGGAGGACCACGTCATCCGCAAAAAGCAGGGACGAGATCCTCCCATCACCGAACCTGACACCCTCCACCACTCGGCTGTGCCCCCCACAGGATGCCCCTGGGGTCGTAAGCCTTCTCCAAATCCACAAAACACATGTGGACTGGTTGGGCAAACTCCCATGCCCCCTCCAGCACCCTGGCGAGGGTAAAGAGCTAGTCCATGGTTCCACGTCCGGGACGAAAACCACATTGCTCCTCCTCAATCTGAGGTTCAACTATCGACTGGACCCTCTTCAAGCAAAACAAACATGCGATAAGAAAATTTCTTACATTATTTTATTACCGTTAAATGTAAGGCTGCCAGATTGTATCCATTTGTACCCCTCCAGGTTCTTATAGGCTTTCAGGGAATCTCCGGAGCAGGACGAGGGAGAGTTGATCGAGTAATTGTATATGTCGAGATACTGCAATATTGGAAAATTGTCCACTCTGGCTGTCTCGATACTCCTGAAAAACACCCCGGGGGCATTGTAAGGGTCAGCTATGATTAATCGGTCAAGTTTTGTGATATATCGCACAATTTCCGGGGCTTTAATGTGCGAAGTGAACTCTGACGACCTGAAATCAGCACTGGTGCCAGTCATTTTCACTCAAGGACTGCCAGCATGATAGTGTAAACAAACTGAATCACGTGATGTCCGGAGCTCTATATGGCTGATTAAAATTTTTAAGTCCCATCGCTGTGTAGGCATGACATACAGCCAATCAAAAATTGTAAGTCCCATCGCTGTGGGGTCCATGTCATTGGTCCGACAGCCCATTGGTCCGACATCTCATTAGTCCGACGGTCCGCGGTGCTGAACGGCTCCCGGCGGGTGTATTTCTACCTTGATGGTGGGCCGCGACCAACTCTGGGTCAGCTGGGAAAGGCTTGAGGCAAAGCAGGCTATCAGCTTATGTGTTTGGCACTTTCTTTTTCATTTGAACCCACCCCATAATCTTTTCCTGACCCTAACCAAGTGGTTTTTGTGCCTAAACCTAACCAGACCTTAACCACAGGGCATCATGATGATTTTGGAGCTGACTTCGGAACAATGGGTTTAATATGGTCGGAACAATGGGATGTCAGACCAATGGGCTGTCGGACCAATGGGTAGTTCCCATCACTGTGTGGGCATGAACTGAGTTATTTTGCACTGTTATTTTGGAGACCCCCACGAAGCTCAGTTTATAGTTTGAATCCTGATCGAAAGTATTTTAAAATAAACTTTATTTCAACAGACAGATCTTTCAACAACATTTTGGACAACTGACTGCTTAGCCTTTATCTTATTAACCTTAATTTAAAATACTCAATAACTGAGGCAAAGTCTTTTTTTTTTCTTAAACTTTGAAATCTATCTACAAGAGTTTATGCTATGGACTTGTTGTTACGTTTGGTTTTGTGTTTTGGACCCAAAATGCAGAGACAGAGGCGGAAGACAGTTTTGAAGAGTTTATTACAAAAACGGAGCTCCAAAAAACAGGGAAACAGGTGGCAGGTGAAGGCAGCGGTGGTTTGGCTGGCGTAGCTGGTGAAGCCGACTGGAAGGAGCATGTGACCGACGCAGGAACGCTGAAGCGTAGTCAGGCACGGCAAGGAGACACACTGGAGTCTGCATACAAAAATCAGGAAAGCGCATAAGAGCGACGAAAAAACATACGAGAGTCACAAGAGATAGAGCCGTTACTATACCGGTCGAGACGGGATAATCTGGCACAGGAGTAGTGTCGAGGACCAGGTTTTATAGTGAGAGTGATTACTGGATGAGAACCAGGTGCGCCTTGTCAGGAGTCCAGCCAGCCACACCCACCACTGCACACACGCTGCCAGGGAGAGAAACAGGGAAAAGGGAGGGGGAAAAAAGGAAAACAAGACAACCCAAACACAAAACCAAATGCTTGACAGAGCATAACCATGACACTTGTACTACTGACGTGAGCAGTAAATAATGAACATATTACGTCTGCACCATAGACTGTTTATAAAGATGGACATCATGACAGCTCCCCAAACCTGAAGCCAAAACATCTCAAATTTTCCCCAAAGATGGTTTCTGTCATTTCAGGTCATTCTTATCATACTAATGTGGAGATAGGTCCAAATAATACAGTGCATTCTTCCTAAACCATAATCTACTAACCTTGATCACACCTGCTCCTTGAGAATCAGCTGCCCACTTAGTCCCCTGCTCCTCCCTCACTCACCTCAGGGCTGTATGATAACTTTTTTAGCCCATAGCACTGGTGCTACAGAGGGTGATAATTTCGTAGCACAGGCCAGAAAGTTTGTAGCACAAGTTTAAAATATCAATCAATCAATCAATCAATCAATTTTATTTATAAAGCCCAATATCACAAATCACAATTTGCCTCACAGGGCTTTACAGCATACGACATCCCTCTGTCCTTAAGACCCTCACAGCGGATAAGGAAAAACTCCCCAAAAAAACCCCTTTAACGGGGGAAAAAAACGGTAGAAACCTCAGGAAGAGCAACTGAGGAGGGATCCCTCTTCCAGGACGGACAGACGTGCAATAGATGTCGTACAGAACAGATCAACATGATAAATTAACAGTAATCCGTATGACGCAATGAGACAGAAAGAGAGAGAGAGAGAGAGAGAGAGAGAGAGAGAGAGAGAGATGCAGGACAGACGGTAATGATAGTAGCTTACAACAACATTAATGAAAGTAATAATATTATCATTATAGTTCTGGCTACTGTGGTACAATATGTTGAAAGTATATATTAATATCTGGCAGTATACATGTGTGACAATAATCATATGTGTATAATAACAGAAGAAGTATGACTAATGACTAATGATGGCAGCAGCAGCAGGAGGCATCTGGCGGGACCACGGCAGCAGCACAACCACACACGTCACGCTGTCCAGGCACCGCTGTGATATGAGTTAATCTGAGAGACAGTGGAGCACAAAGGCTCCGGAGAAGAAGCCGAGTTAGTGACATCCAGAATGGCCGGGTTAGCTAGATGCAGTAATAGGATACGAGAGAGAGAGAGAGAGAGAGAAGGAGAGAAGGGGCCCGGTGTATTATAGAGGGGTCCTCCGGCAGACTAGGCCTAAGTCAGCCTAACTAAGGGCTGGTACAGGACAAGCCTGAGCCAGCCCTAACTATAAGCTTTATCAAAGAGGAAAGTCTTAAGTCTAGTCTTAAATGTGGAGACGGTGTCTGCCTCCCGGACCATAACAGGAAGATGATTCCACAGGAGAGGAGCCTGATAGCTAAAGGCTCTGGCTCCTGATCTACTTTTGGAGACTTTAGGGACCACGAGTAACCCTGCGCTCTCAGAGCGCAGTGTTCTGGTGGGATAATATGGCACTACGAGCTCTCTAAGATATGATGGAGCTTGACCATTTAGAGCTTTATAAGTTAACAGTAGGATTTTAAATTCAATTCTGGATTTTACAGGGAGCCAGTGCAGAGAAGCTAAAACAGGAGAGATATGATCGCGTTTCTTAGTTCCTGTTAGTACACGTGCTGCTGCATTCTGAATTAGCTGGAGAGTTTTTAAGGACTTACTAGAGCTACCTGATAATAGAGAGTTACAATAATCCAGCCTTGAGGTAACAAAAGCGTGGACCAATTTTTCTGCATCTTTTCGGGTCAGGATAGGCCTAATTTTCGCAATATTACGCAGATGAAAAAATGCAGTCCGTGAGGTTTGCTTTAAATGAGAATTAAAAGACAAATCTTGATCAAATGTTACTCCGAGGTTTCTTACGGTAGTGGCAGGGCAAGAGCAATGCCATCTAGAGAAACTATGTCATCAGATAAAGAGTCTCTGAGTTGTTTGGGGCCAAGAACAATAACTTCAGTTTTGTCTGAATTTAACATCAGGAAATTGGTGCTCATCCAAGTTTTTATGTCTTTAAGGCAATTATGGAGTTTAGTTAATTGATTGCTTTCTTCTGGCTTCATTGATAAATACAACTGAGTATCATCCGCATAACAATGGAAATTTATAGAGTGATTTCTAATGATGTTACCTAACGGAAGCATATATAGAGTAAACAGGATTGGTCCGAGCACAGAACCTGGCGGAACTCCAAAACAAAATTTAGTACGTAAGGATCGTTCATTGCGAACGTCAACAAATTGAAAACGATCAGATAAATAAGATTTAAACCAGCTTAGTGCTGAACCTTTTAAGCCAATTAAATGATCCAGTCTCTGCAGCAGAATTTGATGGTCAATTGTGTCAAACGCCGCACTAAGATCTAATAAAACAAGTACAGAGACGAGTCCTTTGTCTGAAGCAATCAGAAGGTCATTTGTAATTTTAACTAGAGCTGTCTCAGTGCTATGATGCACTCTAAATCCTGACTGAAATTCCTCAAATAAATTATTATCCTGGAGAAAATCACACAGCTGGTCTGCGACTACTTTCTCAAGGATCTTTGACATAAAGGGAAGATTAGATATTGGTCTATAGTTGGCTAACACCTCTGGATCCAGGGTGGGCTTTTTAGTAGAGGTTTAATTACAGCTACCTTAAAAGACTGTGGTACATAGCCTGTTAATAAGGATATATTGATCATATCTAATATATGAGTGTTAACTATAGGTAAGACCTCCTTAAGTAGCCTAGTTGGGATGGGGTCTAAGAGACACGTTGATGATTTGGATGAAGAAATCACTGCAGTCAATTCTTGAAGAGAAATTGAGGAGAAGCAATCTAAATATATATTAGATTTTACAGCTGTGTTTGAGGTTAGATAGGTACTATCTGAGGGCAGGAGGTCATGAATTTTGCCTCGAATAGTTAGAATTTTGTCATTAAAAAAGCTCATAAAATCATTACTGCTAAGGGCTAAGGGAATACAAGGCTCAATAGAGCTCTGACTCTCAGTCAGCCTGGCTACAGTGCTGAAAAGAAACCTGGGGTTGTTCTTATTGTCTTCTATTAGAGCTGAGTAATAGTTTGCTCTGGCATTGAGGCCCCTCTTATAAGTTTTGAGACTGTCTGTCCAGATTAAACGAGATTCTTCCAGTTTGGTTAATCGCCAATTCCTTTCAAATTTTCGCGATATTTGTTTTAACTTACGGGTTTGAGAGTTATACCAAGGAGCGAACTTTCTTTGCTTTTTTAACTTCTTTTTAAGAGGAGCTACAGAGTCGAGCGTTGTTCGTAGCGAGCCTACGGTGCTATCAACAAAATGATCAATTCGGGAGAGGTTAAAGTCGGCACGGAAACCTCTGTTACTGAAGGTATTGGTATTGAATTTAACGAAGTAATCTTTTCCTTAAGTTTTGCGACAGCACTATCTGATAAACATCTAGTATAGTAACTGTTGCTGAGTGGCGTGTAATCGAGTAAAAAGAAATCAAAAGTAATCAGATAATGATCCGATAGCGAGGGATTCTGTGGAAAGACTTTTAGGTTATCAATTTCAATTCCATACGTCAGAACTAGATCAAGGGTATGGTTAAAACAATGAGTAGGTTCATGTACACCCTGACTGAAGCCAATGGAGTCTAATAATGAGATAAACGCGGTAGCCAGGGAGTCATTATCAACGTCGACATGAATGTTAAAATCGCCTACAATAATAACTTTATCTGATTTAATAACTAAACTGGATAAAAACTCTGAGAATTCAGATAAAAATTCAGAATACGGGCCAGGAGCACGGTACACTATAACAAATAAAAGTGGCTGTGAGGTTTTCCAGGTCGGATGTGAAAGACTAAGAACGAGGCTTTCAAATGAATTATAATCTAGTTTAGGTTTAGGACTGAGTAAGAGACTAGAGTTAAAAATATCCATTGCCACCTCTACAAATCACAAGTAATGCGGTTCATCATTTAAACACACTGGTAAAGGATATCAATGCATACAATGTACACAATAAATATAACATTTATAAATAATAAGAAATTGAAATGTTTTCAGAAAAGCATCTTTATTTTTATAAAAATGTTTTCAGTCTTCCACTCCGCGTTGAATTTGTATTGTACAATTATAAACGGCACTGTGCACACAGTCAATGGAGCGAGGCCTGTGTTGCCTTCAGGCATTGTCATGTAAATAACAAATTCCAGCACTTAATTGGCCATAGCGCAACACAGCAGCATGTCAAGTGGGCCGAACACGAACTGAATCCGAGCAAAATTTTTAGATTTTTTTTTCCAGCATTGTCATCTGCTCATTTCACACAAGTCACCTAAATTGACATGAAAAAAGCGAGCTGTTTGCATCCCTGATGTTTTCTCTTTAGTTTTTGTCGGTATATCTTTATTTTGGGGAATTGGCACATCTTCTTTCTCTTCAAGTGTGTCTTTTTCTCTTTTGTTCTCTTTTTGTTTGGGGTTTTTGTAGAGGGGCTGAAAATACATCTTCATTTTCACCGCCGTCTTGCTGAAGTGAAGTGATGATGGGAGAGGCTTTTTTGTAGGATAACAATGAGCCATCGCTCAAAAAATAATCCACACACACACATAAGTGGCTCGCAAGCAGTCTGTCGTACACATCCTACTAAGCAAATAAATTCATTGCACAAACAGCACTGTACAGCCCTGCACCCTAATCCCCACTCCCACATCCCTCTTTGGCGGAGGGGATTTTCCATTGGCGGAGGGCTAAAACGGCTTTGGCGGCCACCAAAATATTTTGTATGCAGGGAAAACCCTGCATAATTGACAGCTGTGACAGCCACTCTCAAGGCTGCGGCCACGGAACGGCCGAGGGGGCGTGTTCTATGGGCCGTCATCCCGCTGCCTGACTCTACTATGCAGACTCTGGCTCCAAATGATGTCACACAAGCAAGATGGCAGCTCTCGTAAATTAGATATTTTGTCTTCACTTTTGTATAGCTGTGGGAAGGTGAGATGCGTCATCCATATTTATATAGCTACAGTCTATGGTCCGCACAGTCTCTGTCATGGGAGGAATTCAAATTACTTCAATAAAGAAAACATAAAAGCAGCCCTGATTTGAAACTCCAAAGTATTTTGGAGGTGGACATAAACTAGTAGCATAGCATAGTTGCTATAGCCTAATTATGGCCAGATACTTTAAATGCAGTTATTTAAACTGAACTGCAATTTTCAGTATTGTTGTCTTGTCTGAAATTAATTATACTGGTCCACCTGGTAGCCTATTGTTTGAGACAAATGCTACATATCTGCAACAGCTGGGGTTTGATTCCGGCTGTGCACCTTTGTTGCGTAGTGTTCCCCCCTCCCTCTCCCATCATTTCCTGTCAGCATTATGCGTGCAAATACTCAGAATGAATGATGACAAATATCTTTTTTTTTCGCAGCTGGTCTATCATCCAGCAGTTCTTTAGCTCCAACAGCCTCCATGACCCTTAAAAAACTGAAAGATGAACAAAAGGTTTTGTTGGAACGGAGGGAGGAGCTGAGAACTGAGCTGGATCAGTTGTTGGAGTCAGCTGGCACTCCAACCCCTGCTCCATCAGCTATTAGTGCTGTCCCTCCTCATCGAAGCAGTAAGTATAACATCGTTGTGAACGTGTTTTGAACGGCTCTTTGTGCTTTTAAACATTTGCATGTATTAAAATGAAAGTCTCAGTTACTTACATGTTACATTAAAAGATGAAGTCTGTAATCGAGTGTGTCCCCCAATTTTTACAGACCAGTCAAGCGAAAAGTATCTTTAAAAAAGTATTAAAACTGACAAACTAAGAGTAAATTTATTGTCTTTCAGAGAAACTAGGAAAGAGGACAAGGAAATCCTCCTCCTCCTCATCCTCGTCTTCCTTGTCATTCTCCTCTTCCTCATCCTCGTCCTCCGCCGATAGGAAAAAGAAGAAGTGGAAGAAGACCAAAAAACCTGCTGAGAGACCATTTGGGAAGAGGAGTAAGTTTAGAATACATTCTCCCAGTAAATTATAGTTCAAATACCAAAAAGACAAAGGGTCTCATTCATGAAACGTGAGCAGAAGGAATTTGTGTGTAAACTGTTTGCAGACGGAAATTTACGTGCATGTCCACATTCATCAATATTTTAGTAGCTCCGATCTTTTCGTAGCTACTAACAAAATCTATTCCTGCTCCTGACCACTCGTAGTGCTTGTGTAAATTTAGTAAAGCACATAAATATTGCTTGTCACTATTGGAAATTACAATTTTAACTGGTATTGCACTCTGTTATGTATACAATACACAGATGCCTTTGAAACACGTAATCTCAACATGACAAAATATTAAAAATATAACACATTTAGTTAAATTAGTTGGCAATTAGCAGGTTTAAGATCCAGATTAGGTTCATAATTGTGAATTATCTATGTAAATCGATTCAATAGATTACACATTCTTTCTACATGTTGAATGATGATAATAAAAATATCCGTAAGGACAGCCGGATCACAGCCTCTTCAGCCTCGGTGCCTGGGTTCAGCAAGGGCAGCAGGAGCAGCAGGTGGTGGAGCCATGAAGGAGCACGTGCCAGCTGAAAGAATTATTTGAGACAACACTTTTTTTTTCTTTTTTTTTTTTGTGGCTTTTTGATCATTTGAATGAATAAATCTGATTTGAAAAATGTTTAATTTACATTGTATAAAGCAGTGCTTTAGGCTATTAAGATTCAAATAGACTAATTTGAAGACGATGCATACAAAACTGCTGTAGGCTATATGTTATCCCATTTGTTAAAATAAATGTTAAATAGCTCTACATTCCGACAGCCATCATTGATTTAGAGTTTATCCATTACGCACAAAATATCTCTGGTTTCCCGTTCCCACTTCATTCAAAACCCCACAAATGAATCTTCTATTTGTTTGGTGACCGCTGTATTTTTTTGTGTGTGCTTATGCGTTTCTTTGCCTCCAGTTTCATATCAAACCATTTACGCTTCACCTCTGACACCTCTGGTTCTTTGTACCACGGAGACAACATTAACAGCATCTGTTACCTCCCTCCGGGCCTTCGCTTTGCCTGTCCCTGTCGCACCACTACTAACTGAAGAAAATAAAATGGTTTTTTTTAAAATCTACTTCACCCAAAATTATTTCAATCTCCGCTTCGGAATTTTTTTCCTTTCTTTCTTTCTTTCTTTCTTTCTTTCTTTCTTTCTTTGCGCCATGACTGACAGGTCAACAGGATGCACCTACACCTCCTTATATGGTGGTCATTGGCTATTTATGGGCGGGAATTTATGCTAATTGTTGATTACCGGGAGCGCGCTGTCACTTTACAATGGATTGACATTCATGATCATACACACGTGTTTACGATCAAATCTGAGTTTCCCACAGCGTTCCTGAATCCGGAGTAGGTTTTTAGTAGAGTAGGCTTTTATGTGCAAATCTACACACAGATTTACTAACTTTTCATGAATGAGACCCAGAGAGTGTATAAGCCACAGGTTCATTGCCATCTTTGTTTTTTTTTTTTTTTTTTTTACATAGGATTTCAGTAAAGCTGAGCTCATAAAGTTAAAACTAGAAGTTGAGGCATTAAAAGCAATCATGAACAGCAGTTAGAGATCTGCAACAATAACATTTTGTCTGTTTTTTTATACTGTTTCATAATACTTTTAATATACATTCACAGAAGCTTTTTGAAATATGACCATTTACAATTACAAACTTACATGTTTAACAAAAATGGTGCAAATACGTCTTCTGCTGCTGAAAAGGTTACTAAAATATGACTTATTTATTATTCCACTTAAATTCCTGTTTTGTTCATATTGGACCGTGCTTTTCAGTTTTGGATTCTGTTATCTGTGCAGATGTGACAATCTATGTATTAAAAGGGAAAGGGTGCCTACAAAGTACGCTAATGTTTAGGGGCCAGGATTTCTCAACTACATCACTGTTTGTTAAAACTTTATAAGCTGATAATATGTGAAATGCTTTTTGTTCACTTCTGCTGACCTCACATGCCCAATTAAAATCAGTGGTTGCAGCATTTAGTGACTTTGTTTCAAAGGAGTGTCTAGGGGCAAAGTTATTATGCTGATGTATATGGACCCCATATTAATATAATCAAACAAACTACAGTGCTGAAGAAAAGATACCTTACAGTTTCACCAATAAATAAATACTTCTCCTTTTTCATCCTTTTAGTGACAACACCGGATCAAGTAGGGCATCGCTACTAAAGGATCCTGAAAACATCCAGAGAACAAGGAGTGTTTCAGAATCCTTGAAAAGGAACGGCGTGGGCAAAACAACATTTGCCCTCATGAACATCCTCGCAGAGGTATGTGATGTGGCAGGATAGCGCTACACTCCCCGCCGTGAGGGGCAGTGTGGCAGATAATTAGTGAGCGATCACCTATAAATAGACCCGGTCGGACCCTTCCTCTTCCTTTCCGCTTCCTCTTCCTCCTTCACGGAGCCGACAGCGGTGTGTGGCCGCGTCTCGCTGGTTAGCAGATCGGGTTTCAAAACAAAGGTATGCGTGCTCTGCTCTACTCGATTTATTCAGTGTTATGGGCCCTGTGTTACTCCGGTTTTGCTCCGTCTAGCAGTGTGGTGTTACCGGGAGCTGGGCTGTCTCCCTTGGGCCTGTGTGCACGCGGTGCGCCTTCTGTGGGTAAGACGCGTTGTCCGCCTTTTTATATCAAGATGCCGATGGTCTGAGGTCTATTGATTATTATTCTCCCCCAGCCATCGCTGGAGTCTGGGCTGCGGGCTTCCTCCTCCTGCCGCTGTGTGACACCTCGATCCTGCTCTCTGGCAGGAAATGTTTATTTGTAGCTTTTGTTCTTTTTTGTAATGTTTATACCCAAATTCTAATTAGGTTAATTTGTTTATTTTGCAGTGCGCGGTCGTCATTTGCCGCTGTGAGCTTCGCTGCTGTTTTGGTTCTTCCCTACTGTGTATTTACTACTTTGGTTTGGCTCTTTTGGGACTCCAATCGCCTTAATTCGGCGCTCCGATTCGGCTCATATCTGACTCTTATCTGTTTCCATTAACGGCGGCCAAAGCCGTGGCAGTACAGCCTGAACAAAAGTTGCCAACGTGAGCCAGGAGAGGACGTCCGACCCTCTCATAGACGCGGAGCCGTCCCCTCTGGAGGCTGGTTTTAATTAGTGTGGCAGACACTTAATTAACTACTTGAGTTTATTCCTATTCCATTTGTTATTCCTTTCTTTTAATTATTGATTGGGTTTCTAGGTTGCATTTGATTTATTGTTTAGAAACCTTTTGCTCCTTATTTTGATAAATTGTGATTAAAATAGTTTCTTTTGGGTTTGGGGTGGTTGACATTTGGTTATGTGTGTGTGAGGGTTGCCTTGATTTCATGTTTTCAATGGTGTTCTTTTCCTTTGACAGGTGCTGAGGGCCCAGAGCGGCAGCGGTTCCTCTGGTGGTGGTTCCTTGTTCACGTTTTTCTAGTTTGCTGTGTCACGGGTGCAGTGTAGTTTTTGGTTTTTTTTTTTTTGGATCCCTCCCCTTTTCGTTACCGCTGTCGTGGTAAGCCCCAGCCCTGTCCCATTTTCCTTTTGGTAACTCCTCATACCACACCTTATGATAGATATATTATTTATTTAGTCTGTTGCTCATTTTAAAATAATTGTTTAATAAAGTTATTTTTATAATTGGAAATCACGCTCTTGTCCTGTGGGATCTTTCAAACTGTGTGCCTTTGTTTCAAATTGAAGATTGGTAATTTTTAAATCCTGTTTATATCCTGGAGTGAAAGCCCCCAGGTGGCGTTGTCTGCAACTTTTCCACACCACTCGCCTTGCCACAGTAAGAATTATTGGAAATAAGTTAAAGTAATTGTACTGTTGCTACCACACAGCTTGCTGTTATGTGTATTTGAGTGAGCATTCCCCATTATTGCAACAATCAGATAAACTTAAAAATATATTTTATTGTCTGCTACCCCTAACAAGTGACAATAAATGAGTTAATTTTGACATTCAGGACACTAGTTTTCACTTTAAAACTGTCAATCACAGGTGACAATTGCATCGTAGGGGGAGGCCTACATACCACCTCCTCATGCTGCAGGGACAACCCTGCAGTCTGTAACAGTTGAATATATGAAATGTGCCTTTAACATGATGTATACTGTGTCGCTTAACAGCAACGTCATCAAGCAGCGCTTGTTAAGATTTCTGTCTGAGAGCGCACCCAAATGCTGGTCGGACTACACCTATGTGTTCCCGCTTTCCTATGTCTCTCAACACAACAGTAATGGTAAGTACGCGTGGCAACTATTGTGTTCATGTGTGGAATTGTAGTAGCCGTACAACCGGGCTTGGTAAGGTTGGAGTGTTAAGTGGACGTAAAAATTAAACGACGAGCACTTGTGAAATCTCACACGTGTGTGAAAGTGAGTTTCTGCCTGTCCTCACTCCAAAGAGCTACACGGACCCAAAACCATTACAAGTGGCGCCCGAACAACTTTTCGTTGGACCTTTCATTGACGACCAGTGCAAGTATACAAAGCAGAGCGATTTTCACCCTTTTTCACCTTTCTGGACTGAATTGAACTTAACCGCGTTTGCCTGCGGCGACATCAGAGGTACTGACGAGCAGGCACGACAGCGTTGCAGCACAGACAGCGGGAGAGACACCGCCTTCATCTGAATTTTTCACCATTTCTGAACTTGTAGAAGCGACGGGCCACAAAGTTTCCCTCAGGCGGCTGCTGTGGATGTTCCGGTGGAAACGACAACGGCTCCCAATCAGCGTCAATGAGCGGCTCCCATAGACTGTGTGTGACGGCTTCTCAGATCTCCATATAGAGACTTTCCTCTCCTCCTTCCCTGTCGCCTGCTGCTCTCCGGCTCTTCTCCCGCGGATTTCTGTTACTCATACCTGGGCTGTTTCTGCAGAAGTGACAGGACTTATTGAGTAAAGTTCATACTGTGAAAATTAATGACTATTTGGGGGGGGGGAACAAAACAAAAGTGAACTGTGATAACACCTATAATTGCAACTGAGAAAATAACTATAGATTGTGAATTGCACTTTGTGGCTTTATTCATCACCTGCTGACGAGCAGCATTTTTCATATATTTGCAGGAGAAGTGTTATTTTGATGCTTATGCTATTTCTCATTTTCTTGCATTAGCTCTAGTGAGTGTTTTCAGCTGCAGTTTTCTCCTTTTTGTAGAGGGTGATTTTAAAGGAATACTCTGTTTAATGTTTATGCCTTCCCACACTGGTACTAGGCTATATAGTTATATAAACCCAGGTTGCAGTTATCACAAGTTAACTGATATCTGAACCTTCAAAACAAACAAGTGTACAATGGTGACTCATCCTGACTTGACAGACCTTGACATTGACACTGAATTTATGCCCCTTCCACCTCGAGCTGCACTGAGTCAGCCCGCTGCTGATCCTGAACTAAAAGTGAAGAACTTGCAAGCTGAAGTGGAGATGCTTCAGATGTGTCTGCGTGACTCCCTTGATCTACAGAGAAGTATCTTACGGCACTGGGATCAAACCATCAAGGCAGGCCCCATAGCTCCCCCTACCACTCCTGTACCAATTCAATTCAATTTTATTTATAAAGCCCAATATCACAAATCACAATTTGCCTCACAGGGCTTTACAGCATATGACATCCCTCTGTCCTTAAGACCCTCACAGCGGATAAGGAAAAACTCCCCAAAAAAACCCCTTTAACGGGGGGGAAAAACGGTAGAAACCTCAGGAAGAGCAACTGAGGAGGGATCCCTCTTCCAGGACGGACAGACGTGCAATAGATGTCGTACAGAACAGATCAACATGATAAATTAACAGTAATCCATATGACACAGGGAGAGAGAGAGAGAGGGAGAGAGAGAGAGAGAGAGAGAGCGAGAGAGAGATATGCAGGTAATGACAGTATCTTACAACAACATTAATGGAAGTAATAATATTATAGTTATAGTTCTGGTTACTGCGGTACAATATGTTGAAAGTATGTATTAATACCTGGCAGTATACATGTGTGACAATAATCATGTGTATAATAACAGAAGAAGTATGACTAATGACTAATGATGGCAGCAGCAGCAGGAGGCATCTGGCGGGACCACGGCAGCAGCACAACCACACACGTCACGCTGTCCAGGCACCGCTGTGATATGAGTTAATCTGAGAGACAGTGGAGCACAAAGGCTCCGGAGAAGAAGCCGAGTTAGTGACATCCAGAATGGCCGGGTTAGCTAGATGCAGTAATAGGATACGAGAGAGAGAGAGAGAGAGAGAGAAGGAGAGAAGGGGCCCGGTGTATTATAGAGGGGTCCTCTGGCAGACTAGGCCTAAGTCAGCCTAACTAAGGGCTGGTACAGGACAAGCCTGAGCCAGCCCTAACTATAAGCTTTATCAAAGAGGAAAGTCTTAAGTCTAGTCTTAAATGTGGAGACGGTGTCTGCCTCCCGGACCGTAACAGGAAGATGATTCCACAGGAGAGGAGCCTGATAGCTAAAGGCTCTGGCTCCTGATCTACTTTTGGAGACTTTAGGGACCACGAGTAACCCTGCGTTCTCAGAGCGCAGTGTTCTGGTGGGATAATATGGCACTATGAGCTCTCTAAGATATGATGGAGCTTGACCATTTAGAGCTTTATAAGTTAACAGTAGGATTTTAAATTCAATTCTGGATTTTACAGGGAGCCAGTGCAGAGAAGCTAAAACAGGAGAGATATGATCGCGTTTCTTAGTTCCTGTTAGTACACGTGCTGCTGCATTCTGAATTAGCTGGAGAGTTTTTAAGGACTTACTAGAGCTACCTGATAATAGAGAGTTACAATAATCCAGCCTTGAGGTAACAAAAGCGTGGACCAATTTTTCTGCATCTTTTCGGGTCAGGATAGGCCTAATTTTCGCAACCAGTGGCTACTTCAACACCTTATGCACCTAACTCCCAGCAGGAAGTCTCAGTATTCTGATATGGTGACACCCGATCACGCTCCAACTACTAAACCTGCTTCTTGCCTTCAGATTCTCTTGAACTGAGCAATACTTCCAGAGTCCTTGCAGCTGCACTGCACCAAGCTAAACTGGAGCCTCCTGTGTTTGCTGGAGATGGTATGATGCATCCAGAAGACTGGTTACACTCTTAATACATACAGGTCTTCCCTAGACTTAACAGATGCTCAGATTCTCAGAGAGCTGCCACGCTTCCTAGCTAAAGAACCAAGGAAGTGGTTTGGTGTACTCAACACTCATGTTGTCACTTGGACTGACTTCTGTGAACTATTCAGAATGGTTTTCCTACCTGCTGATAATCAGGAGCGTATCATGAGAGGCATCCTGGACCGCATCCAGAGACCCGAGGAACCCCTCTCACATTCGTTGCTCATATGCTTAGCAAATTCAAACTGAGAAGTCCACCATCAGAGCTGGAACAAATTGAGCTCATTTGTAAACACGCTCTTGAAAAGTACAGAATTGCTATTTATGGCACACCTGTCAAATCAATCATTGAACTAATGTTGCAAGCACATGAGCTTCATTCTGTCCTTGGCCCCAACACCCAGCAGCCACCTCATGCACAAGCAAACAGTAAGCCGGATAGAGCAACTTATTGTTTCAAATGCTCCATGCCAGGTTTCACTTCTCGTACCTGCCCTAACTGCTCTACAGCCCCCCAGGGACCCCCACATTCCCCTAGGTCCACGTTTGAGCTACCACAAGCCCCACCTCCGGACCAAAGTCCCGACGCAGATGCTGTGAGAGCCGAAAATAAAAATACTGTGGCAGAGACAAGGCCAGTCAGTAAGAAGCAGGGAAACTTCCAAGGGGGGAGGACATTTCGCAGAGGCAACCCTCCCCCGGTCACTAACTCCGCCTTCCCCTCTTTCATCCACCCCAAATGACCAGCATGTACTCGGCCACGTGGAAGATGAGACTTCAGAGTCAATATGGAACACCCCACTTAAGCAAAAATGAATTTAGGTACAGCAATAGACGCCACATTTGACACAGGCGCCACACTCTCTGCCGTGAGAGCAGACTTAGTCCCTGAAAACGTTCAAATCCGACCCCCAGCCACCACATGGTCAGGCCCACCAATCCAGCTTGCAAATAATGCACCCTGCACCCCGTCAGGGACCACGCTAACCATTGGGTTTATGGGCAAACATTTCTATCAAAAATTTGCTATTATCCCTGACCTTTCTTCTCCCCTAGTTATGGGGATGGACTTTATGAAACGTGCATCAATCACCATACATGTACCTACCAGAACTGTGCTCATGGATGACGACCCGCCCTACTTTGAACTTGATGAAGACAGCCTGGACATAACTTACCTGGCAGGGGAAACCATGATGCTTATCGACGCGTCACCACCTACCCTTCATGACAAAGTGGAGCAAGCAAACTTGGTGGGGGACGAAAAAGCAGAGCTGCTAAAGCTGCTTGAAGGTTACAGTGATCTGTTTGATGGTCATCTTGGCCGCACCTCCCTTGCTGAACATGCCATTGTCACCGGAGATGCAAAGCCTGTCAATCTTCCCCCTTATCGAACATCTCCTGCTAAGAAACAGATAATTGAGGAACAAATACAAAAGATGCTACAGGATGACATCATCGAGCCAGCATCAGGGCCCTGGGCCACCCCGGTGGTCATTGTGAACAGGCCCCTCATGACCCATGGTTCTGTGTAGACTTTCGAGGCCTCAACCAACTGACTGTAAAAGACTCCTATCCTCTTCCTCGAGTTGATGAGTCTCTTGACTTCCTGTCTAGAGGAAAGTTTCTCACCACTCTGGACCTTGCTCGGGGTTATTGGCAGGTGGCTCTTGCCGAGGAGTCCAAGCCAAAAACTGCCTCATATACAAGTCCTGTGCTGTCTATCTTGATGACATTGTCGTAGCCTCGCCCACCTTCGAACAACTCCTGGCGGACCTGGAAGAAGTCATCGCCAGACTGAAATCAGCCGGCCTCTCCCTAAAACTGAGCAATTGTCAGTTCTGCCTCAGTGACCTGACTTTCCTTGGCTACCATGTCACCCCGTCTGGCATACACCCAGACCCAGACAAAGTGAAAGCTGTGACAGAATTCAAGGTGCCATCCACTGTGAAACAGGTGCAACAGTTTCTTGGCTTAACAGGTTATTATCGTCGCTTCGTGCAGGTCTATGCCAAACATGCTGAGCCGCTTTTTACCCTCACAAAAAAGGATGCCCTGTTCAACTGGGACAGCAACTGCCAAATGGCCATGGACTCCTGAAAAACAGTATAACCTCAGCGCCAGTCCTCAGATTCCCAGACTTCATGTCCTTTCTTCATACATGCACGCATGTGACGCAGGCCTTGGAGCAGCTCTTATGCAGAGAGACGATGAAGGCAGAGATGCTGCAGTGGCATATGCTAGCCGTGCTGTGCGTAAGTCTGAGAAACCATATTCAACTCCAGAGAGAGTGTTTGGCCGTCATATGGGCTTTGGAGCACTTCAGGCCGTATGTCGAGGGCCTCCATGTGACAATATTCACAGACCACAGCAGCCTCAAGTGGTTGATGTCTTGTCCCAGTCCTTCTGGCAGACTGGCCCAATGGTCTCTTCGTCTCCAGGACTTCGACTTCACTATAGTCCATAAGCCTGGCAAGCATAACAAAGTACCTAATGCCCTGTCCCGGAACCCTCTTCCTGCAAATGACTCTCCCATGGATCTCTTGCCTACATATGCTGTGATAGGGAGCCTGGATCTCCGCTCGCTGCCCCCGGTGATGCTGGCAGACCGCCCACATGTGCGACAGCTACAGATGGAGGACCCAGTGACTGGCGAGTTGCTCCGTCAGTTGGAGGATGGCCATCACAATGTGGATAGCAGCCATGATTCCCTACAGTATGCAGTGCAGGATGGTCTCCTCTACTTCCAGGACCCAAAAGCAAAATGTGGTCTTCATCCACTAAAGCAAATGAAGCTGTACGCTCCTACGGCCACCCGGGGATGTCTGCTGAAGTACTATCACGATCACCCTACAGCTGGACACTTAGACGTTGCCAAAACACTGGCACGTCTACGCCTCAGGTTCTTTTGGCCGAACATGGCCTCTGATGTCAAGAACTGTGTGGTCTCTTGTGCTGTGTGTCAAACCACTAAGCCGAGTCAAAGAAAGCCAGCTGGTCTCATGGTCCCCATTCACCCACAAAGACCCCGGGAATACACCGGCGTGGACTATGTCGGCCCGCTGCCTCGCACACCTAGCGGGAATGCTTACATCCTCGTCTTTGTGGATTACTTTTCGAAATGGATTGAGGTGAGTGCAGTGAAAGAAGCAACTGCTCAAGTTGCAGCTAACAGGTTCATCACTGACATCTTTGCCCGACACGGGGCGCTGTCATACCTCATATCGGACAGAGGGACACCATTTGTGAGCGACCTCTTTGAGCATGTTGTGTCAACACTTGGGACTGAGCACAGACTCACTACAGCTTATCACCCGCAGACAAATGTAACTGAACGTGTCAATCGTACTCTTAAGACTGCCATTCGTGCGTATGTGGGAGACAAACACACATCATGGGACAAATTCATCCCCCAAATCTGTTTTGCACTGCGCACCGTGCCCCATGAGAGCACAGGTCTTAGTCCCTCCATGATGTTGTATGGACAGGAGCTGGAGACTCCACTTGACCTTGTCACCCAGCCCACACACGATGGTATTGATGACCCTGGAGTCCCTTACCCGGAATGCTTGAGAGCCTCACTTCAAGAAGCACATGATCATGCTTGAGCAGTGCTTTCTGAGAGCCACAATCGCCAGAAACGTTACTATGACCTGAGACGTTGTCAGGTTTCCTACAGGATTGGATATCTCGTTAGAGTGAAGACACATCCAAGGTCAGATGCACTAACTAATTTCACAGCTAAGCTGGCCCCACTGTATGCTGGCCCATACCGCATTTCCCAGAGACTGTTGGATGTGAACTACAGTCTCACTACGGCTGACACTGGAGAAGAGGCTGGAGTTTTTCATGTGGTGAACCTGCAGCCATTTCATACATGGGCCACAGCTTCATCCAGTAAATGCAGGAGACATGTGGACTCTGAGAGACAAAGCCCTGACTTGGCAGAGAACATTCTTGAGCCTGCTGATGGATGTGTCCACGACATAGACTCTTACCCCATTCACCCTGCTCAGAACTCTGCCCAAAAGACTGATGAAATGATTCGAGACACTGATCTTGACCCACCACTGACCGATTCTGGCCCTGACCTTTCTAGTCACTATAGCCTGAGACCCAGACGAAACCCCAGAGTCACCTCTGGATGGTCAGACAACAGGTGGATCAATCCTTATCATACTGCCAGATTTGACTTTTGAGTAAATGCTTTTTGGGTTTTTATTTTCTATGTTCACATAACATGACTGTTGCTTAACAGTAGTTTGAGTTTTCTATACAGCCCACCAGTGGGGGTAAAGTTTTGTTATACTCTGCACAACAAGAGCGGTAATTTTATTTTTATAGGACCTTAATGGGTTAATTGTTGTTTTTTCATTGTGTTCTTTCAGAAAAATGTTTAAAAAAAAAGAGGGAATTTCATAATGTGCTCATCTAAGAAACCTGAGTTTTGATTTTGTTTCTTTTTGGTATGTCACTATGGCCTTTCATTTTGCTTGGTACTGACATGTATGCCAGTTACCTAAATGTTTCACTGTGTATCGCTCTGGTCCCGACAGCTTAGCTGCTCGGTCATGTATGATGAGTACGCTTAGTTCAGACTGTGTCTCAGTGCGTACGGCTGGGGACAGCTTTTGTCTTACCAGGGGGGAATATGTAACAGTCGAATATATGAAATGTGCCTTTAACATGATGTATACTGTGTCGCTTAACAGCAACGTCATCAAGCAGCGCTTGTTAAGATTTGTCTGTTGAGAGCGCACCCAAATGCTGGTCGGACTACACCTATGTGTTCCCGCTTTCCTATATGTCTCTCAACACAACAGTAATGGTTGTAAGTACGTGTGGCAACTATTGTGTTCATGTGTGGAATTGTAGTAGCCATACAACCGCACTTGGTAAGGTTGGAGTGTTTTAAGTGGACGTAAAAATTAAACGACGAGCATTTGTGAAATCCCACACGTGTGTGAAAGTGAGTTTCTGCCTGTCCTCTAACTCCAAAGAGCTACACGGACCCAAAACCATTACAAGTCCTATGCTAAAACGCTGAAGGAATTTGTCGAAAGCTCCCCAGAAGTGAAGACTAACCGCCGGGCTCCAACGGCTGCAAATGTAAGCATCATGTCAGTGTTAGCGTCGCAGCGTATTCATTTGGGCTCCATTGACTGCATATGGAAACAACACGTAGAGAAGCCAGCGGGGTTGTTTACCGTTTGCCGAGCCGAGAGGCTGCATGTAGGCTGCATGAAATGTTAAAGCATTTTCCACCTAAGTTATTACATATACAGTCAGGTCCATAATTATTTGGACAATGATACAGTTGTCGTCATTTTGGCTCTGTACACCACCACAGTGGGTTTTAAATGAAACAATGAATACCTGCTTAAAGTGCAGACTCTCAGCTTTCATTTAAGGCTTTTTTCAAAAATGTAGTATGAACCGTGTAGGAATGACAACCATTTCTTCACACAGTCCCCCGACCTTAAGGGCTCATAAGTATTTGGACAAACTAACATAATCATCAATTAAACAGTCAGTTTTAATACTTGGTTGCAAATCCTTTACAGTCAATGACTGCCTGAAGTGTTGGTCACATAGACATCACCAGATGCTGGGTTTCTTCCCTGGTGATGCTCTGCCATCCCTTTACTGTAGCTGTCTGCACTTCCTGCTTGTGTTTTGAGTGTTTTGCCCTCAGTTTTGGCTTCAGCAAAAGTAACGCATGCTCAGTTGGATTCAGGTCAGATGATATGACTTGGCCATTGCAGAACATTCCACTTCTTTGCATGAAAAATGTCTTTGGTTGCTTTTGCGGTATGCTTCAGGTCATTGTCCAACTGCACTGTGAAGCATCGTCCAATGAGTTTTGAAGCATTTGGTTGAATCTGAGCAGATAATGTAGCCCCAAACACTTCAGCTTTCATCCTGCTGTTCTTGTCAGCAGTCACATCATCAATAAATACAAGAGAACCAACTCCACTGGTAGCCATACATGGCCAAGACATAACAACATACCTCCACCATGCTTCACTGATGAGGTGGTGTGCTTTGGATCATGAGCAGTTCCTTCCCTTCTTCCTTCTCTTGTCTTCCCATCATTCTGGTAGTTGATCTTTGTTTTATCTGTCCATAGTATGCTGTTCCACAACTGTACAGGCTTTTAGATGGTTTTGACAAACTCTAATCTGGCCTTCCATTTTTAAGGCTAACCAATGGTTTGCATCTTGTGATAAACCCTCTGTATTTATTCTAGTGAAGTCTTGTCTTGCTGACAAGAGCAGCAGGATGAAAGCTGAAGTGTTTGGGGCTACATTATCTGCTCAGATTCAACCAAATGCTTCAAAACTCATTGGACGATGCTTCACAGTGCAGATGGACATTGACCTGAAGCATACCGCAAAAGCAACCAAAGACATTTTTCATGCAAAGAAGTGAAATGTTCTGCAATGGCCAAGTCATATCATTTGACCTGAATCCAACTGAGCATGCGTTTCTCTTGCTGAAGCCAAAACTGAGGGCAAAACACCCAAAACACAAACAGGAAGTGCAGACGGCTGCAGTAAGGGCTGGCAGAGCATCACCAGGGAAGAAACCCAGCATCTGATGATGCCTATGTGTCTAACACTTCAGGCAGTCATTGACTGTAAAGGATTTGCAACCAAGTATTAAAACTGACTGTTGAATACTTATGAGCCCTTAAAGTTGGGGGACTGTGTGAAGAAATGGTTGTCGACAACTGTATCATTGTCCAAATAATTACGGACCTGACTGTATTTGAGTTATCTACAAGTTTACTGTACTGTTTGTCATCCACTCGCTTTCAAATGTCCGCCATGGACATTTACACAATGTCACAGATAAACATGGGTAAATGCATGAAAAAAAATCATCACATATCACCTCTGATAATGGTTTATTAATTTAAAAACACATTGTGCTCGTTTAGCACACTATTTCATGCAGTTTTTATCTGCTGGAGGGTCACGTAGGGGAGCGTAGCACAACAAAAATAGAAGAGCCATGTAAAATAGAGAGTTGTCGCGCGACCGACGGGGGTTGTTGCGCCGCTCCCATTGCCGGTGGAGCTGCTGTAATTGATTAACAGGGGGGCGCGCTGCAGATGTGCCTGGTGGAGCCCAGCCGTAAGATTGATGACATGAAGAAGGCAAACAGGCTGTTGCCTGTGAAAAACAAGTTCCGTGGTTAATTTATTATGATAGATATTTTTTCATGTTCCCTTGTGTTGTACTCCATGTTTATCTTTTAAAAGGTTTTTGTAAGTTTTGTTTTGTAGGTTTTGTATTGTTTGAAAACATTGTGTATTATATTTTAAAATGTTTACTTTTCCATTAAATTAGTTTTGATAATGTTTACGTTAACTAGTAGCGCTTTACAATACAGCCCACATACCCTGTAACTAAATGTAACAACAGGGGAACTATTAGTGCTTTTATAGCTGTATTTACCCTGTAACTAAATGTAACGAGGAAAACTACCACTGCATATATCACTTGTTCTCTAAATACAGAGAACAGTGTGAGATGTTTGTTTTGATTTTACTTGCCTCAAGTAAGCTTGCACGTTGAGGAGCCATAATGCCTGACGAACACAATTGCCAGAGAGAAGACCTTCAACATTTTAATGACTTCAAAATTGTCAACGTGTTTACACCAAAACACAAGTGAATCACATCTAGGGTGGGTGAATTCTGTCTGCCGACGGCAAGCAGAGTCATGGAGCCATAAACGAGCGTCGAGTAATGTAATGCTGGTGAGGTGAGCGACAGCTGAGACGGTCTTCAGACGCCAACCGTATCCATGACAACATACTGTCACCCGTACCTTTGTTCCGAAGTAAACACATAGCTGTACCCTGTAGTTGTATAGGTTACACCCTAAAAATATAAAGGAACAATGTAGATTGCCTGTTTGTTTGTAATTAGGTCATTTTGAAATAAAATCACATCTGATTTATTACTTGCTGCAGAAGTCATCTGATTTTTCAGTTTTATTGTCAAACTGTAACCTGTAATAATAGAATAAGTATCCTGTAATTAAAAATACCTCTTGTAGAAGTTCTCTCTAAGTTCCCCCAAACTTCCATATTATTGATAAGTAGGTCGCACATACCCTGTTATAATAAAATAGGTACCCAGTAGTTAAAAATACCTATTGTAGAAGTTCTCTCTAAATTCCCCCAAACTTCATATAATTGATCAGTAGGTCGCACATACCCTGTTATAATAGAACAGTTACCTGGTAGTTTAAAAAAAAAAACTCTATAATATAAATTCTCTGTAAATTCACGAATTGTTAGCCCCTTATTCCATAACTTAACATCTTGTTCCCCTGTACCTACATATATGTATTGGTACGTATTACACTGGTACACTGTTAGTACAACAGATTATACCGTAACTACCCAGTAGTTACGGTGTAAATTGTGGGCTGTAATCTAAAGTGTTACCGAAAAAAAAATATAAAAAACTGTCTATGGATAGGATATCTCTCGGCTACCCAGCAAATAATAAAATTTGGCTGGAAAAAAGGCTGGACAAAAAGGGGTAAGATGACAACCTCATTAGGAAGGAGTATGGGCTGACAACCCAAAAGTTGTGTGGGCCCAGAGGTAGAAAAGTTGCTGTGGGCCCGAAAGGGCTTACATACACTGGGCCTGTGTGGGTTTTCTGTGGGCAGTTTGCTAGTGTGGGCTGCCCAGTGAAAGCCCGTAGGGAGCCCACGGAAAAGTTCAGCCGTAGGCCTCATCTGGGCCAGCCCACACTGGGCCCATTTAGGTTTGGTGGAGGTTGGCCCTGGCCCACAGTGCCCACATGGGGCCCACATGGGGCCCACAGGGGCCTGTTTGCTGGGGAATATCCACAAGTGTTAAGAGCAATGCCTTGGGCAGACTGACAAATTAAGAAACACACACACACACCATTACACATACATTATCAGCACACCAAGCAGCAACAAGCAGCCCTTTGAATGGACTGTGACGGGGTGTCGTTATCCCCCCCACCAGTCCCCTGTCTTCCGGGAACACTAATAGGCTCCATGCAGAGTAATGTGACCAACTGAATCATCCTCGTCCTGGAGGCTGCAGATCGGAGGAGCAGAGAGTGCCGTGCTAAGTCTGGCTCCCACTCCAAGAAAACCTCTCTGGGGTGCCACTATTGGTTTATAATCGTGATTCCTCTGGGATTTTATACCTAGTCCTCAAAGGAACTAGTGGCATTCTTTTCATCTGCCTTGGCCCCTTTGCTCACTTGGCAGAACTCAGACCAGCTCTTGGGTGAAAAGGCCAGAGGGCTCCTGTTCAGCCCCGATTGCAGCTTTAGGTGAGTAAAAAACTCCAGCAGAGCTGAGGCACTAATACTAGAAGAATGAGTGACTGATCAACTGTGATCTGATCAGTGTTGATGATCTCTTAAAGAGCCTTACTGTAACTTGCTGAAACAATGGATTTGTCAAATGACATCAATTATGGACAGTTTCTAGACTTTGTTAATTACAATAATGCATACAATAAATGGTTTCCTTACTGATTTTTATCAGCTAACAAGAGGTACAATACTGACTCTGGCAAAGCCAGTTTGTAGATAACAAGTCAAGACAACAAACATATTAATTTTTATTACTACAATAACACATGATCAAACTTATTTTTTCTATTGCAGACATTTCTGTTGTTTGAGTGCTGTTGACAGGGAATAAAAGAAGTGAACAGCTGCAGACTGAATGTAACATAAACATTTGTGCTCCCCTCTGAGTAAGGCACTAAAGGGACA